>NC_059271.1:1345000-1372500 GCF_017591435.1 Portunus trituberculatus | reverse complement strand
ACAGACAGACAGACAGACAGACACACACACACACACACACACACACACACACACACACACACACACACACACACACACAGAGAGAGAGAGAGAGAGAGAGAGAGAGAGAGAGAGAGAGAGAGAGAGAGAGAGAGAGAGAGAGAGAGAGAGAGAGAGAGAGAGAGAGAGAGAGAGAGATTTTATGCACAGTCATGCACACAACATGACTCTCATAAAACCACACACACACACACACACACACACACACACACACACACACACACACACACACACACACACACACACACACACAGAAGTACATGTGTTGTCATATAATACCTTAATTAATCAAAGCAATCCATTACTTTGTCAACATCTCATAACATTTCCCTGTTGCTTCTTCCCTCCCCCATAACGAGAGACGATTTCCTATGGAGGTAACATACAAACAGACATTTCTCCCTCCTCTTCTTCCCCTGCTTCCTCCTCGTCCTCCTCCTCCTTCTCCTTTACATCCTTATCTTCTTCCTCGTTGTAATCTTCTTCTCTTCCCCTTTCTCTCCTACACACACACAAACAGGTATGAGGTAATTAGAAGCTCCACAAATTGGGGTGCGCTGTTGTTCAGTGTCTTGGCTATTCAGAAGGGAACACTGCTGGCTTGAGGAGGAGGAGGAGGAAGAGGAGGCGCATGAGACGAAGGGATGAAGATGTGGAAGAGACGGTGCTGGAGGAATACGAAGAAGGGTAAGTAGAGGTGGTGGAAAGTTACAAATTAGGTGGTGGTTGTGGTGGTGACGGTTATAGACAAACTTATGGAGAAGATGGAAAGAAAGAGGAAGATGAACCAAGTAAGCGACCAAAAGCTAGGTAAAGAAAAAGGAAGAAAGGAAGTGATGGTGGTGGTAGTGGTGGTGGAAATTTACTAGTTAGCTATACAGGTAGTGGTGGTGACGGTGGCAGAGTTAAAGACACACGCAAACAAATGGGGATGGTGAAAGGGAGAGGAAGATGAAATAAGTAAACCAAAAATTGGATGAAAAATAGAAAAGGAAGAGGTGGAGAAGAATGATGACGAGAAAACAATAGGGAGAATAAAGACATGGAGGTGAAGAAGATGCATGGAAGGAGGGAAGAAAACATGAAGTGATATAATGTGATTAAGAGTACGGGAAGGTGAAGGGAGTGCGAGGTGCTGGCAAGGTATCAAGCGGCACTGTAAGGGTGTCATAACGTTGAGTCAGGAGATAAAACACGCACATTATCGCCTGGAAAGTGATAGAAGCAAGAGAAGGTTAATCCATTCTCATCATCTTTCCTAATCTCTATCTTTCTTCCCCTCAGACCCTTATCATTCCTTCCTCACTTACGACTATTAACAAAGAATTAACCTCCCTCTCCCTCTCCCTCTCCCTCTCTCTCATACCATTCCAAACATGTCACTGGCAAGCAAAATCTATAAACAAGGGAGAATGATTCGTAATACGTTGCTCTTCCTATGTTTTGACAGCAAACGTCTGCCTTGATTAACATGTGCAGTTGAAATATATGTCAGTATTACCAGACGGCAGCGCAAGGCAATGATGGAGAGGCAGGCAGTGTGTTGGCTGGGCGAAGGAGGAAGAACAGCAGGGAGAGGAGAAGGATGGCAAGTAGAAGTGTAGAATCTTAATAATGTTGAAGCAGGGTACATAACATTACTTGTCTTGCATATAATTTGGTATTGTTTGATTTAATTTGTGTCTGTCTGTCTGTCTGTCTGTCTGTCTGTCTGTCTCTCTCTCTTACATCAAACTACCCATTATGATCTCTTTGTGCCTTCCTCTCTCTCTCTCTCTCTCTCTCTCTCTCTCTCTCTCTCTCTCTCTCTCTCTCTCTCTCTCTCTCTCTCTCTCTCTCTCTCGTCTCACTCCTCTCTTCCTAAATCCTTCATTAGCTTTATTTGCTTTCTCTGATGGTGCTTCCCACTTCCTTCCCTCTTCGAGAGTTTATCATCGCTTTCACTAACGTTCTCTCTCTCTCTCTCTGTCTGTCTGTCTGTGGCTGTCTGGCTGGCTGGCTGTCTGTCTGTCTGTCTGTCTGTCTGTCTGTCTGTCTCTCTCTCTCTCTCTCTCTCTCTCTCTCTTCTGGGCAAGCGCTGCATAACTAACATGGTATTATGAAAGCCAGACGAAAGCAATCCTAATCAAATAAGACAAACTATCAGTGGTTGTAATCATCATGCAAATCCTCATTCAATTGTTTTTCTCTCTCTTAGGCGGAGTGACTTTGCCGCTAAACAAGGCCAATAATACTCATTAACCCAGGGCATAAATACAAATGAGCGATGTAACACGGCGGATATTGTTCTCTTATATTTCCATGCATACAAATTGGTGCGGTATTGAGTTCAGTTTCAATGAGAGGAGAATAATGTCCCGTAGCAACTTGAAATGGTAGCAGTTGTCGATATCAATTGAGTTTCATGTCGCTTCACTTTATCTTACTTTACCTCACCTCACCTCACCTCACTACAGACACATGAGTCAATTCCACTGGTCACCTGCAACTCCTACCCCAGAAAAACAAAGGAAGGAAAAGGGTAGAAATACAAAATAGAGGTGCACTTGTCAGGTTAATCCAAGCTTCAAAATTCAGAAATCATGAAGGACAATTGTAAAGAAAGGAAAGAAAAATAAATCGTTTGCCAGAAGGGTGATGGAGAACAAGTGTCATTACCAGTCATTCAGCTTGCCAATATCGCCACCTACACACTCACACACACACACACACACACACACACACACACACACACACACACACACACACACACTTACTACATGAAAAATACGGATATTCTAAAAATGTTTATAATATTAACTTAACACCTGCCTTAAACATAACAAAAAAAAAAAAAAAAAAAAAAAAAGAAAAGAAAAGAAAAAAAAACATCAGATGAATTTCCATGACACAGAAAGACTCCATCAAGACAAGAGTAAATACACGTATAAAACTCAAACAGATCAACACTTGTATGTAAACAACACACACACACACACACACACACACACACACACACACACACTGTACATACAAATAAACACTAGCAGAAACAATGGAAAGAGCAGATACAATTCACAAGCAATACATATACAAGCTTCTAAATGTGTATTGTATTGAGATGTATAGCATTAAGAGGAGGGTCTGGCCGAGGTATTTAAATGTCATAAAGAATAAAGGAAAGGTCATTGTAGATATTAATTAGTAAACACGATTAGAGCAAGAGGAAACGTATTTAAGCTTCACAATGTTAGCTTGATAAGGAATGACAGGTTATTAGATACATAGATTGGTGTATGTCTACGAATTAACAGTTTATTATCACTGAAGATGAAACAGGCAAGAACTTCATAGAGATTGGACATATTGATGGATAGGAATTATAAATCTGTCCAAAATATATGTGAATCTATTATGAAAAAGTGTTTCTACGATTACTATAGCTGGGAATTTGCAGTTTTCATAACTTTTATCTCTTTCAGATAAGAGGTACTTAATCTCTTCAGTACCGTGGTACATTTTCATATTCATTCTGCTTACTATTTGGTGATTTTATTTTGGGGGGATTAGAATAGTGAAGACTCTAGCCATTAATCTTCTGATCATAGACACTTCCTGATGTAAATAAAATCGTCTAATCATATCCAAAACTTATGGTAAAAATGTGTCCCAGTACTAAAGAGATTAACAAAAATGCCTCCTTTAGCCCATAACATCTCTTGAAAAAGCTAATATGGTACAAAACAAAGACAAAAACAAGATAAAACACAAACCATATTCTCCCCTAAAAACATCCTAGTAAGGCAGTAAGGAAGAAGTTTAAAAAAAATCTCCCTTTGCTCATAAATCTCAGTGTAAAAGGCCAAATGTAATAAAAACAAAGACAACACAAGATAAACACTACTAACACAAAACATATTCCCAGTAAGGACAGACAAGCAGGCAGTGAATGCGTGACGAAGACGAGAGCTCCATCTATCATCTAAATCCTTTCCACATCACCGCCACCAATGTCACCCTAATGGAATCGATTTATAAAGTGCCTCTCGTGTAGTGGACAGCTGGAGTGCCGCAGGATGACCACGGGAGGAGGCGAGCAGAGGTAGACTCTTCCCTTGCACACCCCAACCTCGCCTCTCCCCGCTCCATCCCGCCAGAGCATTGCGTGTGGTGGGGAACGAAAGGAGAGTAATGTAAGTAAATGTTAATTCCACCAGCGTTATCGAACAAGAATATTGGCACAGGTGGTTGTTGTAATGGAGTGGTTGGATTCTCTGTTTCTCTCTCTCTCTCTCTCTCTCTCTCTCTCTCTCTCTCTCTCTCTCTCTCTCTCTCTCTCTCTCTCTCTCATACACAAAAAACACAAGGAAGAAATAAAAGGACGAATTTCTCTCTCTCTCTCTCTCTCTCTCTCTCTCAGGCCGCGGGAATGGGAGTGGGAATTAAGGTCCGGACGACAACCCAATTTTCTTCCACAAATAAATGACACGGCAATGGATTAGCTTGCCCCTTCCACCACCACCACCACCACCACCACCACCATCACCAACACTACATTAAGTAAATAATATTCACCAAGGGGATTCAGAAAAGCCCTGCACGAGACGGAGAGAGAAGTGGGCGGGAGTAAGTGGGAGTGAGAGGATGAGGGAGAGATGAGGGACAGATAAGAGAGAAAGAGAGAGGTGAGATTGGTTTAGTTAGTGGTATTTAGGGTGAGTTTAGGAGAAATAGGGAATGTTAAGGGGTTATTATGTACTGTTAAGGTGTATTGTGTAGAGTAGGTGTTAAGGATTCACAGGTTGATGGAGAGGACTGTATTCTTTGACGTCTCAGCTACATAGATGTCCCCAGAGAGAGTCAGTAACAGGCAGGAGGGAAGGTAGAATATACACAGTTGAGGAAATTCAACTTGTGAAGGTCTTAGGAGTGTTTGTAAATAAAGGGCAAAAAGATATAACAAATAATGGAAGTAAAGAATTATCTGAAGTTTAGATTCACCAGATAAGATTACGAGGGATTATAAAAAGATTATAGTGAAAGATATACGTAGAAGCGGATCAGTCTATAATAGTGTTAGATGTGCTTGTAATTAAAGAAAGCAGGTACAATATCTAATGGAAGGTTAGAATCATTTTAACTTTGGGATTGCTAGATAAGATTACGAGGGATTATAAAAAGATTACAGTGAAAGATATACGTAAAAGCGGATCAAATTTTTATGGTGTTAGGAGTGTTTGGTATTAAAGAAAGCAGGTATAATATTATGTTATTTGAACTTTGGATTTACTAGATAAGATTACGAAGGATTATAAAATATTACAATGAAAGATATACGTTGAATATATACACTTAAGAGGAGACTCAACCTGTAATGGAGTTAGGTGTGTTTGTAATGAAAGGAAACAGGGATAACAAAAATGGAGGTAAAGAATCATTTGAGGTTTTGATTTACTAGGATTACGGGTTATTACAAAAGATTACAATGAAAGGTGTACGTTCAATATATACACTAAAGAGGAGACTCAACCTGCAACGGTGCTAGGTGTGTTTGTAATGAAAAGAAACAGGGATAACAAATAATGGAGGTAAAGAATTAATAGAGATTTCCTTATAATAGATAACATTACGAGTTATTAAAAAGGTTAAAAGAAAATAAATAAACACCGACACTTCTCTTGTAAAATCAGTTTGAAACCACTGCTAATCATGAACAAGGAAGATTAACATGAAGAAAAAGAGAAGAAGGAACAGGAAAAGAAGATTAACCCCTTCAATATTGAGACGCATTTTTACCTTGGTGTTTGTGTATGATTAGACGATTTCATTTGCATTAAGAAAGGGTTTATAGAGGTCAGAATATCAATGGCCACAGTCTTCACTATTTTGATCTCCCACATAAATTTCTGAAGCTGTATAAAATCGCCAAATAGTTAATAGAATGAACTGAAATTGTGGCACTAACTCTACTGAAAGGGTTAATATGACCAACACATACAAAGAGACACACAGACAACAAAAATACCAAAAACACATCAAACTTTAATAAATAACACGTCTTACACAACACACACACACACACACACACACACACACACACACACACACACACACCATATATTCCACGAGCTAGACAAGTTATGGTGATGAGGAGTGACGAAATAATGGAAAGGAAGTAAAGGAGAAAAAGAACAATAATTCACTCTACCCAACACACTCATTCACCACTCAAAACGAGACGAGGTGGCGTGAGGTTCATGGAGGGAGGGCGTGGGGTTAGAGAGGTCGTGTGGTCCAGTGGTCCTGTGGTGGCTGTGTGGGCGTGTGGGGCGTGTTTGTCCCTCACGGCCTGGTATCCATAGCGTAATTTCCACTAATTTCGCTTCAACGTGCGGCCATTTCTCTTTCTGTCCACGTCCGTCCGTCCGTTGTGAATATATGAAAGTTTTCAAACAGTTTAATGAACAAACGACGTACTGTTCCTCTTCTCCTTTGTTTGGGTGTCAGGGAAATTACTCAGTGCCACTCACCCCAGAAATACCCGGCAAAGCAGCCACCAGAGAGAGAGAGAGAGAGAGAGAGAGAGAGAGAGAGAGAGAGAGAGAGAGAGAGAGAGAGAGAGAGAGAGAGAGAGAGAGAGAGAGAGAGAGAGAGAGAGATTTTATAGGCTACCCACACAAATAAAAAACACATAAAACAGGCAGAGATATAGACATACAGATAGAGAAACATGCATACACACACACGCAGACAGGCTGACTCAGAGAAAAAGAAAAGAAAAAGGAAAATTATGTAAAACAGCAGAGAGAGAGAGAGAGAGAGAGAGAGAGAGAGAGAGAGAGAGAGAGAGAGAGAGAGAGAGAGAGAGAGAGAGAGAGAGAGAGACTACGTATGACAAGCAGCGCAAGTCTCACAAGTCACACGCTACACTGTTGACTGGAGTTTAGCAAGCACAGGTGTGGCTCAGGTGAGTGTGTAGGTAAATCTCAGGTGTGCTCCTTCACCCACTCACCCACCCACCCACACCCACACACACACACACACACACACACACACACACACACACAGACACTCACACACTCACACTCAAGTCTCTCTCTCCCTCTTTCAATTTTTCTATGTGTATTTTTTCATTTATTTTCTACATTGGTATTTTCTATGTAATCATATCTATATTGAAAACAATAATGATAGCTCTCTCTCTCTCTCTCTCTCTCTCTCTCTCTCTCTCTCTCTCTCTCTCTCTCATCGGTGCTACTTCTCATCTCCTCCTTCCTTTTACTCCTCTTCTCTCCCATTCACTTTTTTTTTTATCCTTTTTAAATCTTACATCGCTACCCACCAATACTCTATCTCCTCTCTCTCTCTCTCTCTCTCTCTCTCTCTCTCTCTCTCTCTCGCACGATATCGTCTTTAATTAAGAAATACTTGAGGGTTTCCTGATTATTTCATTCATCTACATCTGCGTTGCGGGTCATTACGCGCCACCCTTGCATCGATCCAGCGCAGATGACTTGTTTTTACGGTAAAATAACACTGTATCATTATTAACACAGCGTTCCTTGGTGTCCACGCGCTTTTTGTTACTGAAACGTGCCGGATCTTGTGCTTTTTTGTCTTTTTTTCGTCTTTTTTCATGTGGTGTCCTTGTTTTGACGTATTTTTGGGGAACGTGTGTGTATGTGTGAGGGAAAGGGAAAAGGAAACGGTGTGTGTGTGTGTGTGTGTGTGTGTGTGTGTGTGTGTGTGTGTGTGTGTGTGTGTGTGTGTGTGTGTGTGTGTGTGTGTGTGTGTGTGTGTGTGTGTGTTAAAGGTAAGCCAGCTATGTAGACTAACGTTTGGAGAATGTTTGTTTTGCCTTTTGTAATTCATGTGAAAAAAAAATGAGTAAATAACTGGGTTTTTTTTCCGGTGATTAACTGAAGGATTGTGTTGACTTTGCTTGTCTGCCGCCGCTCTGTAGCTCTCTGTAGTGAGTGACTATCGTGACTCACCATCACTGGTAAATGTTATCACCATCACTACGAAACATTATCACTATCATATCACTTTCGCTAATTCATTCAGTAGCATGACACGTTTCCATACTCATTTACTATTTGGTGATTTTATGCAGATTAAAAAAACTTATGTAGGGATTGAAATAGTGAAGTCTGTGGCCATTAATCTTCTGACCTCCATAGACCCTTCCTAATGTCAATAAGAAAGGTCTAATCGTACACAGATCACAAGGTAATAATATCCCAGTATTGAAGGGGTTAATATCACTGGAGTATGTTGTCACTGTTACTAATCTTCATGACAAATATCACTACTATATAATGTCGATGTCCGAACACCAATCACGTGTCACTGCCATGAACAGTGTACAGAGATGACTTATCACTATCAAGAATATTAATAAAAAAAAATAATAATTTACACTATTAATCCATTTAGTACTATAACACATTTTTACCTTGAATTTTGGGTGATTAGACGGTTTTATTGACATTAGAAAGGGTCTATGGAGGTCAGAAGATTAATTAATGGCCACAGTCTTCTCTATTTTAATTCCCACAGGAGTTTCTGTAGCTGTATAAAATTCACCAAATAGTAATCAGAATGAATATGGAAAACGCGTCATGGTACTTAAGAGGTTTAAATCATCACAGAAGCCTTCAAATCACACTAATCACTATCGCTTCCATTTATATCGCTTAGAAATAACATACAGAACTAATCACCACTATCACCATTATCACCACTGGAAACGCTGGAACCACCACCCCTCACCAATCAGAACTAACACCACTAACATCGTAAACATCAATTAAAAAGCAACATTTCTCATCGAAGCCATTATATTTTTTCAACATCACCAGTATCATCATTATCACCACTGGAAACATCACTAAACCAGAACTAACACCACTAACATCGTAAACATCAATAAAAATAGCACCATTTCTCATTAACCATTATACTTTCCTAACATCACCATAAAATAAGCATTCTTACTAGCGACTCCTCACCATTACATCTATCAGTAACAAGCACCATCCCACTCACAGTTTCTACCTTTCATTCGCTACGTACCTCCGCTTCACCAGTACGCATGCCTTCCTTTTCTTTTATTGGTTTATTTGAGGTGAGCTTAGTCCAAGGCAGTGTCTCGCGTCTGTTCTGTGCGTGGAGCTGCTTACAATATATTCAAAACCTCTACTCTGGCTTACTCTGTTGAATACCCAGCTTCGTCATCAGCTCGGTCTGGCAATGCAATAAATCACTCTGTATAACTTATTCATTTCGTCATTGATACATCTATAGCGAGGGTAATATTGGTGATGGTGGTGGTGGTGGTGGTGGTGGTGGTGGTGGTGGTAGTGATGGTGGTGGTAGTGGTAGTAGTAGTAGTAGTAGTAGTAGTAGTAGTAGTAGTAGTAGTAGTAGTAGTAGTAGTAGTAGTGTAGATGGGAGGAGGAGGAGGAGGAGGAGGAGGAGGAGGAGGAGGAGGAGGAGGAGGAGGAGGAGGAGGAGGAGGAGGAGGAGGAGGAGGAGGAGGAGGAGGAGGAAGAGAAAAGAAATGACAGCAGCTGTAGTGGCAGCAGCAACGCCAACAACATTTAAAGATGCATTTCACATTTCCGAAGCAACCCCCACACACACACACACACACACACACACACACACACACACACACACACACACACACACACACACCTCGCCGTATCTAAACAAACATCTCTGAGTCTCACTTCCTTTACTGTCTCTCACACGGGAAGAAACACACCCTTAGGACACTTTTTCTCCTCCTCCTCCTCCTTCTCCTCCTCTTCCATCTCCTCCTCCTCCTCCTGTTTCCAATTCTTAGAGAGCATCACCACTTCAAAATAACAACTAGAATAAAAGAAAAAGGGAAAAGCAACAAGAAAAGGAGAAAAGACAAAAGAAAAGCCATTGTGTAATTATCATTTCCTCAACTTTTTCTCTTTCTTTTTGCGGGGACACGATGGATCGGTCTGGCAAATATTTATACAGAGCGTAGACCGTCAACCGTGGCCCAGCAAACGCTCCCTGCCCGCCTGCCTGGCCCGCCACTGGTCTGCGGGACGAGTTGCTGGCCCTTTAATGTGTTTGTTTAACAGTCGGAGTCAACAGCGTTTGAATCTCGACGTAGCGGAGTCCATTATGTTAACTCGTACTAATGTAATGCACTCCCACAACTCGCCCCAGCTTTCCTGACTCCGTGCGGCGCTACTCTACATACGCTCTTGTACCTCTCCTTTCCTCTTTCTGGCCTGCTTCCCTTGTCTACCATTATGTGTATTCAGAACCGCTTTGCTCTCCCGCCACGACTGTTTTCAAAGGCCGCAGGGTTGATTTTCCGGGTTCCCGACATCGTTTCTCCTGTTAATAATGTAGAAATCTTGTTAAATCTTGCTAGAATCGTGGAAAAAAGCTCTTAAAATGAAAAGAAGTGGGAGAAATGTGTTCCAGAGTACAGCTCTTTGACGGGCGTGATGTTAAGGTGATGTTGGTGGAGTGAGGGGAAACGTCGCCCACATGCCGCCAATGGGACGAGTTTCTGATGTCACAAAGGCATAGAAACCAGACCGCTAAGCTTCTCGCTGGGACAGGTGAAGGAGAGACTGGGGCACGCGACGCTAGTTGTAATAACATTATATACAATGGCGATACGAAGAAATGATAGTGGATTCTTTCATGGTAGCATTTTTTGCCCTATCAAAGATACAGTCGCTTTGAAATTACATCAGACAGGTCGATGGGATGACTCAGGAAGGACGTGACTAATACATAAACATTCCAGAGGGCGTACTCGTAACAGGGCAATATAGGAAACACTAGACACTTTCATGGCAGCATTTCCCCCTCCGTGACTATAAGGATTAAAGAAATGGTCACGTTGAGTATGAATAAAATGGAAGGGATGGGAGAGGGAGATATCACCTCTATTCTAATACACAAACATTCTATGACGCTTTACTGCAAATGCAAGACCGGTCGCTTTCCCCTCTTTCACTTTGAGGATTGAAGAATTACTCGCTTTGAAATTAGAATAAAAGTCAGCGGTGTGGCGGAGGGAGACTAACACCACGGCCAGCACACACCACACCACAACACACCTGCGCCTTAAACTGCATAACATTCCTCCTCCCTCACTATGCAGATTGAAGACAACCACTATGAAATGAGAAGAAAAAAAGATAGAAACAAGAGTCGATGCTGCTGTTGGCTAGATTTCTGCTGCTTCCACTAACACACACAGACAGATTGATAGAGATTCTCCACTGACTACAAACATGCATACTAAATACCTTAACCTTTTCAGTACCCTGCCGCGTTTTCATATTTCATTCTCTTTACTATCTGGTGATTTTATACAGCTTCGGAAACTTATGTGGGGGATAAAATAGTGAAGACTCTGGCCACTAATCTTCCCACCATAGACCCTTCCTAATGTCAATAAAATCATGTTATCACAGCCAAAACTCATGATAAAAATTTGTCCCAGTACTGAAGGGGTTAATGAGATCATAAAGCTGTCCAAGTATGAATACACTAAATTTAGCCCTTTCAGCACTGGGGCTCATATTTGCCTTAAGGTTTTGGGTGTGATTAGACGACTTTATTGACATTAGGAAGAGTCTATGGAGGTCAGAGGATTAATGGCCAGAAGCTTCACTATCTTAATCCCCATGAAAGTTTCTGAAGGTGTATAAAAACGGGAAATAAGCAGAATGAATATGGAGACATGTCCTAGTACTGAAGGGGTTAATTTAAGAAAGGTGCAATAAAACGTGGGAAAAAAAATTAAACAAAGCAAGACAACAACACAATGCACTGAAGCAACATACAAACACACATACAGAAAAAAATAATAGATAAATAGAAATAAATAAACGTATAAAAAAAAAGTATGAATAGAATCTTGAAAAAAGAATCTTGTTAATCACAAAACAAGAAAACAGAAGAGGAGAAATAATACTAGCCAAACACACACACACACACACACACACACACACACACACACACACACACACACACACACACACACACACGCACACACACCAATGATTCTCGGGTAAGAGGCAAAAAGAGAAATGTATCTAATGGAGGACAAAATCAGTGTTAAGAGGCGGCGGCGTGTGGGCGTGTGTGGCGCCTTTATGAAGTGGCGGGGCTGAGAAGGACGGAAGAGTGAAAGGGCGGGAGGGTAGGAGGCTTTGCAGTGACAGTGGTTCGCGGAAAAAATCAGAGGCGGAGACAAGAATCATTAGTGCACTTGACGGCTTTGATCGACGAGGAGGAGACGCGCCGGCGGACAAGCACACAAGCCCAGGAGGCGAGGTGAGGTGAGGTGGTGTGGGCGGTGGGATGATGGCTGACCCGCTGTGATGTAACAAGCGGTTCTTTATCCTCTCATTTTTTCGTCTCTCTCATTCTTATCCACTCGTCTTTACTTTGTCTTTTTTTTTCCCCTTCTTACTCCTCTCAACCACTCGTCTCTTTCATCACCATTTTTCTTTATTTTTTCCCCTTTTGTTCAATCTCTTGTCTTTATCTTTCTATTCTCCTCCTCATTATTTCTTTACCTCTTAACCACTCGTCTCTTTCATCACTATTTTTCTTTATTTTCCCCCTTTCGTTCCCTTGACTTTATCTTTCTATTCTCCTCCTCATTATTTCTTTATCTTTGTCCTCTATTGTCAAGCTTGAGACTAGAAAGAGAGGAGAGGATGAGGAAAAGAAGGAAAGTTACGTTAAGGATGTACATGATGAGAGGTTGAGTGACGGCTGAGGTGGATGGATGTGAAGAGGAAGGTCGGGAGATGATGGTGGAGATGAACATGCAAATGGAGAACACTCTATGCCATGTGATCTAAGAGGCAGGCGAGATCAAAGCAGCGGGACTTGTAGCTAAATCTTACGCTTCTCTCATCACACCTTCCCTAAATGCACCTCAACCATCAACACCTCCGTAACTACACCAACACCCTCTTTTTTCTCCTTTTTCTCTTCTGCTTTCTTTTTTTTATCCATTTTATATTAAGGATAGTTTATTTCATCTTCTTGCATCAAATATCGTCTTCGTAGTGAAATTCAACGGCATAAACCCAACACTGTTTTTCATTTTCTCTTCGTCTGTCTTTTTTTTTTTTATCTTTTTTATATTAAGGATAGTTTATTTCATTTTCTTGCATCAAATATCGTCTTCGTAGTGAAATTCAACGACATAAACCCAACACTGTCTTTGATTTTCTCTTCGTCTTTCTTTGGTTTCTTTTAGCTTTTCTTTCACCCGCTTCATATTAGGATAGTTTGTTTAATTTTCTTACATCATTTGCATAGTGAAATTTGACAGCATAACCCCAACACTGTCTTTGATTTCTCTTCTATGGTTTTTGTTAATTTTTCTTCCATCCACTTTAGATTTAAAAGATAAATTATTCTATTTTCTTACATTATTTTCTTACGACGTGATAATCAACAGCATAACATAAGACACCAAAGTCTATTACTGTTTGAAATCCCTCGTCTCTTAACATTTTATCACACAGACTAATAGGACCCAAAAATATTCTTCTGTTCATTTCTTTTCCTCTTGCTCTTTCTCATTTAGTATCCTCCTATCTTGACATTTTTTTTAGCTTTGGAACTTGCTATTATGTCTCTTCCAGCAACAGTTGATACAAGATAGTAATACAAATAACCTAGTCAGGAGCTCAAAGCAGCATGTTGTTGTTTGTCCTCCTTTGTATTCGTATTCCATCTCCTACTCCTTCACCACACAATAACGTTCTCTCCCAGACTGATTCCAACACCCGCTCTTTGATCAGCTGTCCCCATCTCTCACCCACCCTTCTCTCGTATCTAATAACACATGACCTTGAATAAATCAGCATTGGAAGTAGCTCAGCCTTTCCAAACGTAACCAAACATAAAACTGCCTACAAGAAAACTCGACTTTACATCAGTGGTAGGAAGAAACCATTTTATTCATGTCTTTTACCTACACACACACACACACACATGCAAACATCCCTCTCTTAACCTATCAGAGCTCCAAACGTCTCTTGTTCCCTGTCCATCCGTCTACTCCAAAGCAAAGAATGAAAACTCAACTATTACATCACTGGAAGCAAGTTTTCATGTTAGTTATCTCTATTTTACTCACACACATTTACACGCTTCGCTCTCTTAACCTGTCAGAGCACCACAAGTCTCCTTTTCCTGTCCATCTGTCAACTCCAAAGAAAGAGAAAACTCGGCTTTATGTCTCTGGGAAGAAAAAAACATGCTATCCATCTCTTTTTTACTCACACACATACATACACTTCGCTCTCTTAACCTCTTAACCTGTCAACTCGAATTAACATCTCTTGGAGGAAAAATATCATGTTAAACATCTCTATTTTACACACACACACACACACACACACACACACACACACACACACACACACACACACACACACACACACACTTCCCTCTCTTAACCCATCAGATCCTCACACGTCTCTTCTATCCTGTCCACCTCTCTACCTCTCTTTCTCTTCCCTGTCCACCTGTCTACTCTAAAGCAAAGGTCTCGGCGGGGTGTCTTAATCCAGCCACACCGCCACTTGATGCCGCCCTTCTGTAGCAAATGAAGCTCTTCCTCGGAGGTGTGAGACTGGAGGTGTCAGTGGGGATATAGAGAACGTGAAAGGAGGAGGAGGAGGAGGAGGAGGAGGAGAGTACCAAGCTCTACTCGCACACGAAGGAAACGAGATGATGTTTGTCTCAAGGATTACGAGGATGAGGGCACTACACTAAATGGAAGGAAGGGGGAGGGGGGGGAAGAGGAGGAGGAGGAGGAGGAGGAGGAGGAGGAGGAGGAGGAGGAGGAGGAGGAGGAGGAGGAGGAGGAGGAGGAGGAGGAGGAGGAGGGAGAATGGAGACATGGGGGTTGCAAGATCTTATTACCCCTGTCTGTTTAAGTTCTCTCTCTCTCTCTCTCTCTCTCTCTCTCTCTCTCTCTCTCTCTCATAATTGCTGCTCCCAATTTCAACTTTCCGCTCAAATATAGACCAGTGTTTGCCTCCTGCAACATGGTGAGAGAGAGAGAGAGAGAGAGAGAGAGAGAGAGAGAGAGAGAGAGAGAGAGAGAGAGAGAGAGAGAGAGAGAGAGAGAGAGAGAGAGAGAGATTAGACAGAAGAGACGGGTAGAGCGCCACTGAGTATATATGACAGCTACTGAAAGAGTGAGAGTATAGTGAATGTGTGTGTGTGTGTGTGTGTGTGTGTGTGTGTGTGTGTGTGTGTGTGTGTGTGTGTGTGTGTGTGTGTGTGTGTGTGTGTGTGTGTGTGTGCCAGTGAGTGTGCGATTGAGGTTCGCATTCAGAAACGCTTTGCTCTCTCACCACGGCTGTTTTCCAAGGCCACAGAGCGATTAGCGGGGCTTTCAATAGAGTTTCTCCAGTTAATAATGTCGAAATTTTGTCAATCTGCCTCTAGAAACGTCAAAACATCTTAAAAACGCTTTGCTCTCTCACCACGACTGTTTTCCAAGGTCATAGAAGCGATTAGCCGAGTTATCAAGAGTGTTTCCCCAGTTAATATTGTCGGAATCTTGTCAATCTACCTCTAGGATAGTAAACAAAACTTAAAAACGCTTTGCTCTTTCAGCGCGACTGTTTTCCAAGATCACAGAGAGATTAGCAGGGTTTTCAATAGTGCTTATCCAGTTAATAAAGCCGAAATTTTATAAATTTGTATCTAGAAACGTAAAAACACCTTTAAAAACTCGTGTAAATTTAAATGAGTCGAGGCGAAGCACAGAAAAGTTTGATTATACTAGCCTCAGTGTTTTCCCTCCTGGCAGGTCACAGGGTTCGCTTCCCGTCTGGTTTCGAGTCACACGGTTCGTCCTTGATCTTGGCGGTTCGCTTTTGGCACTAATGGCCGTCCTCCCTTGGTCGTATTCTAGCCCCGATTGATATATTATAGTCGATACGTGGACTTTTTTTCTTTTCTCTTTACGGTGTTCAGTTCTTTCTTGGTCTGGCGTGTTTTCTGAGCCACAGTTACGTGCGTGTTCTCTCACTGCATCCATCAACCTCTTCTTTCATCGTAGTCTGCTTTGTTTGCCTTTTGGTTTAGATCTCAAATTCGGTGAAATATTATTGTTCACACGGCTTCTTCCTCACTCTGTTCCTTTTACGTGTGATGAGTTTTCTCCGTTTTTTTTTTTTTTCACTCACAGTTTCTTCGACTTGGTACTGCAGGACATATAAATAATAAGGGAAAGTGTAAAGAGTGAATTTTTTTTTTTTTAACAGGAAACTATTCAGGCTTAGTAGAATACTAAGTGTCCTATTGTCATCAGTACTCGGAACGCTGAGTCAACTCCTACGCTTGCTTTCAAATGTATTCCCTTAATTGTGCTGCAACAAATGTTTTCCAAGATTGCCGTGAAATGTACGATGTGTAATATTTCTGAGTTAATAATTTCTTTCAAAGTTATTAAAATATTGGATTTTTTTGTGTTGTACTGTTTTTTTTATTATTATTTTTGCTAACATTTCTAATTGTTGTATTAGTAAATGAGTTCTTAAAGTGACACAAAATATGTTTATTTACTAGCTAAAGGGAAAAAGTGGGTCCATCCTCATTAATGAACAAACATATAGTGATTCTGAATGACGCTTTTAGCACGTTAATTAGTTCATCGAGTTGCCTTTTTCCCTAAACTGTAATAATGGATTAACGAGACACAGCCCGGGACACCTCACTGGCGGCGCCTGGCCTGCCACCGCCAGGGTGCGCCGGCCACACCACCGCGTGCCGCTCTGCACCGTGATGCAGAAATACAAGCGCTGCATTTATTCCTGGAAATTCATATGAAACATATTTTCAAAGAATTTCAAGAGACATTATGACGAAACAATGCAGTGTAACCAGGAGCACTTTGTGGGTATATTTAGCGAAAACATTTCAAGCATTACTATTCAGGTCCCTTGACAATGTATTTTTACTTCTATATATAAACGTGGCCTTTCACGCTCCTTAGAGTCAGCAGTCAGAAATGTAATACAAATATCGGATTGAACTCCCTGAACTTTGATTAAAAGAACAGGAGGAAATTGTTTCTCACACAGACTGGTGCATGATTGTAATGAGTCACAAAGCAGGTTATTGTTGGCGAGTGAGTAGGAAACACTATAATATTAATCAAATACATGTATAAGGATAACAATAAATGATAGGGTCTTTTTTTTTATAACACAAACGCTTCCACGAATAAAAGTAGAACTCGTAACATTTTACTACATCTTTTATTTTCATTGCATTCTAGATTTACAAATAGTTTTTTTTTTTTATGGAGTAATGCATCAAAAACTTCCCTGGGGGCAGAATCAGTATGGTAGAAATGGTTACAGTATAGACTGGTACATGCCTGGCCATTTAAGCCTTTCAATACTGAGACGTATTTTTACCATGATATTTGGGTATGATAAGACCATTTTATTTACGTTAAAAAGGGTCTATGGAGGTCAGAATGTTAATGCTCAGAGTCCTTACTATTTTGATCCCCACATAAATTTCTGAAGCTGTATATTTCACCAAATAGTAAAACAAAATTAATATAAAAACGCGTCATAGTACTGAAGGGGTTAAGATACATTTACACACAAGCTTATGGAGGAAACAAACATCTTACTCTGATCGAATAGCTCCTTTGAAAGAACCACAAGAACAGCAGAGAGGACGTCATACTTCCCTCACCAGCAATAATAATGAGTTCCACATACCACCGAAACATTTACATTGCTCTCACATTCTAGTCATATCTAATTACACTTGATACACATAAGCATTACTTTTCTCCCCTCTTTGCTGGTATTTACCCTTGCCGTCATCAGGTAATGTAATACTCTTTTAATCTTACCGCTTCATTACTTTACTCCTTTCCATCAACTCAAACCGTCCTTAAAAATTGTACATATTCCATTACGTGCCCATTTTTTCATCCGTTCCCTTACAATATTATCTCGGTCTTATTCGTGTGGCTCTGTTGGAAGGTCGCCTCAGGAAGGACCGTATACAAATAGACTTTCCATTTTCTTTTGCGTTTTAATAAGAAAGAAATTTCAAATGGTGGATTTTTGTTGTCATTGGACAGTGTTTTCGTGATTAAAAGATGAGATGTGTGTGTGTGTGTGTGTGTGTGTGTGTGAGAGAGAGAGAGAGAGAGAGAGAGAGAGAGAGAGAGAGAGAGAGAGAGAGAGAGAGAGAGAGAGAGAGAGAGAGAGAGAGAGAGAGAGAGAGAGAGAGTAGCACGTCAATTCAAATACCTATTGTGAACATGACCAATACACGGGGCCTGCAAATGAAACGTGACATGTACTTGGCACGATTGGCATTCGGTGTGGACGTGACACGGTGTAAATGTGTCACGCGTGTATCATCATGTCGACACGCTGGAAAAAAAGACCCTGTACTGTACGTGTGTGTGTGTGTGTGTGTGTGTGTGTGTGTGTGTGTGTGTGTGTGTGTGTGTGTGTGTGTGTGTGTGTGTGTGTGTGGAAAGGATGGGGTACGTAATGGAGGGAAAATTTCTTGACTTCGTTACAGATAAGCCGCAAAATTCATGGCGTTTGAGGAGGTTCAAGTTACTGGTTATAAATCACGTATCTGACGCTGGTAAACACACACACACACACACACACACACACACACACACACACACACACACACACACACACACACACAGAAAGCAAAACATAACGCAGAATTTTGTTATAATCCTTTCAGCTTTTATTCTTACTTTCCTTCTCTTCTTCTTCTTCCTCCTCCTCCTCCTCCTCCTCCTCCTCCTCCTCCTCCTCCTCCTTCTTCTTCCAGTCCAACGTTCCCTCCTCACATTCTTCTTTAAGACTTACTGCTTGATCTTAGTCTTCTTTTTCTTCTTTTTTTTTCTCAGTTTTCAGTCCAGCCGAAGAGGAAGCGGAGAGAGAAAAGGTGAAGGCCAGAAATGGAGGACAGTGGACAATAACGTGGTGGTGGTGGTGGTGGTGGTGGTGGTGAATGTGGTGGTGGTGGTTTAGAGGAGCCAGTATATATATATATAAATGATTCCTTTTACTCTCTGTTGTTGTTATTTTCCTTTCTGATGTGTGTCTCTCTCTCTCTCTCTCTCTCTCTCTCTCTCTCTCTCTCTCTCTCTCTCTCTCTCTCTCTCTCTCTATCTCTCTCTCTCTCATTTCTCTCCTACTTTCTCCTTTCCTTCTATTCTCTTACTAGTTTTTTCTTATCATTTTCTTTTCCTTTCCTCACATCTAATTTACTCTAAGTCTCTCTCTCTCTCTCTCTCTCTCTCTCTCTCTCTCTCTCATTAACTCAGCCTCATTTCCACAACGCAAGAGCATCCACACACACACACACACACACACACACACACACACACACACACACACACACACACACACTTGATGGTAATTATGTTATGAAAAAAAATCTTATAAGCGAAAATTAAAGAGAATGAAGTAGACGTGAGTGAAGAAACAGAATATCAAGGCAGGAGGAGGAGCAGGAGGAGGAGGAGGAGGATTAAGAGGAATAAAGAAGGAAAAAAAGTCAAGGAGTATTTTCTAACTAATGTAACCCTTTCCTTTTCTCTCTCTCTCTCTCTCTCTCTCTCTCTCTCCGCTTCCCCTCTTCCAATGCATTTAATTACAATACTTTCCTGGAATCTCAAGCAAAAAGGAAAATAAAAACGGGAGGAGGAAAAATGCATTAATTCTGAAGGTGCAATATGGACTACCGCACCTGTTTACCCTTTTATTTGGTCCATTCATTGCCTGGGAAACCTAAGTGAAAATTGTGAGGATGGAGAGAGAGAGAGAGAGAGAGAGAGAGAGAGAGAGAGAGAGAGAGAGAGAGAGAGAGAGAGAGAGAGAGAGAATAAAGACAGACTAACAAACATATAAGGAGAGATACAAATAAACTAATAGGTAAATAAATAGACAGAGAGGCAGACATAAACAAACATAAAGACATAAACACAAACACAAACACAAACAAAGCGAAGAAAAAATAAACATAGGAAAAACCAAAGGAAACCACAGTGAATCAGAAGAAGAAGAAGAAGAGAAAAAGAAGATCCAGAAGAGGGAGAGGGAGAATGAAGAGAAAAGGGCAAGGAGAAGGAGAGGGAGAAGCAGACCAGAGGTAAAGGGAATACAAACACTGAACACTGTGTGACGCGGAGCAGCTGTGACGGGGCGAGTTGTGAGCCTGGGAAGATATGCAGGTGGTTATGACTATGGGGAGAAACGCTTTGCTCTCTCACCATCACTGCTTTTCAAAGGTTCCAGTCGAAGATACTCGTGTTTTTAAGAGTATTTTTATGAGTCCGGTGATAGATTGGACACATCTATGGTTTACATTCTTGAAAAACCAGTTACTTGTCTCTGTGGTATTGGAAATTATTGTCGTAGTCGCTTTGCTTTCAACATTACTGCTTTCCAAAGGCTCCAGTTGAAGATAATCAGGTTTTAAGAGTATTTTTATGAGTCTGGTGATTGATTGGACACATTTATAGATTATTAGAGGGAGAAACTGCCTTGGAAACCTGACTAGTTATCCCTGTAGCCTTGAAAAATCGTGGTAGTTAGAGGGGAAGAAGGCCTTTGTGAATACGGGTGGTAGTGTGATGATGCAACGGTGCGGGGTGCACTGGACACAATAAACACCCTCTTAACCTCTTCAATGCCATGATGCATTTTATATTCATTCTGCTTACTATTTGGTGATTTTATACACCTTCAGAAACTTATTTGGCATCGAAAATAGGGCAGACTCTGACCATTAATCTTGTGATCACTATAGACCCTTCCTAATGTCAATAAAACCATCTAATCCTTACGATAAAAATGCGTCTCAGTAATGAAGTGGTTAAGACTACACACCGGCCTACTGATACCAGCTTGAAAGGAAAGCGAGGAGAGAGAATAAGACTTTGATTTTTAGTGTTTTTTTTTTAATACTTTGGTTTTTCGTTCTGTGTTTGGTATTTGGGACATTATAAACGCTGCCTTATACTGTATTAGTGGTCTATGTAAGCCAAGAGACAGGAAGAGATAGTAGTATTAATCTCTTCAGTTCCATGACACGTGTTCATATTCATTCTGCTTACTATTTGGTGATTTTAAACGGCTTCAGAAACTTATGTAGGAATTAAAATAGTGAAGACTGTAGCCATTAATACTTTGACCTCTATAGACCTTTCGTAATGTCAATAAATCATGTACCAACAACCAAAACTCAAGCTATAAATGCGTCCCAGTACTGTAGAGGTTCACTAAAGCTTTGACTTCGAGTTAGATGTTTTTGAAGGGTTTATATTTGGGTTATGATTATATTAAGAGGTAGAAGATATCATTAGTGTCATGTTCATGAATATATTTTTCTTATTAATTGCAAAATATAAGCGTCAAACGATCATTATTATTGCAGATCATATATTTCATCTTTTAAAATCGAGAAAACTTGTCGGATGTTTAATCACTTTAGTACCATATCTGGTTGTCATATTCATTCTGCTTACTATTTGGTCATTCTATACAGCTTCAAAAACTCATGTGGGGATTAGAATAGTGAAGAGTCTGGCCATTCATCTTTTGACCTCCATAGACCCTTACTCATGTCAATAAAATCGTCTAATCGTAAACAAATCTCAAAGTAAACATGTATCCCAGTATTGAAGAAGTTAGAATAAGAATGAGAACATGTGTCAAATTATAACAAGAATAAAAATATCCCTAAAAAATCATGAAATCTTCTGAAATTATCACTGGAATCATGAAAATCGTTACTATTTCTACTACTTTACCAATACTAAACAATGAATATTTATTTCCTGTACTCTAACATACGTCATGAAAAAATTAATAAATTAACCACTTCAGTACCATGACACGTTTTCATATGTATCCTGCTTACCATTTGGCGATTTTATGCAGCTTCAGAAACTCATGTGGGGATTAAAATAGTGAAAACTGTGGCCATTAATATTTCGACATCCTTAAAGTCTTTCTAATATATGTAGAATCGTCAAATCATATCCAAAGCTCATGGCAAAAAATGTTCCCCAGTTTTGTAGGTGTTAAAACTCTTATATTGTACGGATCCCTGCTGAAAATAGTGTAGTATACCAAACCCAGTAGCTTTGTTCAGAATACAATCTTTAACCTCTTCAGTATCATGGCACGTTTTCATATTCATTCTGCTTACTATTTGGTGATTTTATACCGCGTCAGACACTCATGTGGGGTCAGCAGATTAGTGGCAAGTCTTCTGACCTCCATAGACCCTTCAAAATGTAAATAAAATAACCTAATAATACCCTCCCTCTAAAATTGCGTCCGAGTACTGAAGTGTTTAACGTGATACTCGAGTGTTCCTCCCTTGTTCGCCTCGCAGGAGCAGAGGAAAGAGTGAGAGGAGCCATCACCTTTAGTACGTCCATGCATAAGTCAATACCAATGAGCCCCAGTGCATAAGACACGGTACTGGCAAACCTTCTCTCGTCCTGAGCCAGTTAATACGCTTCTTGACCTCACCTGATTCATGTCTCGTCTTAAAAGCTTCTATTTCTAATTTTTTTATGTAGAAATTCAAAGCCTTTTATTCTGATTCTTTTATTCAAGTCCTCAGAAGAATTTTTACGTTTAATACTGTCTGTCTGTCTGTCTGTCTGTCTGTCTGTCTGTCTGTCTGTCTGTCTCTCTCTCTCTCTCTCTCTCTCTCTCTCTCTCTCTCTCTCTGCAAAATTACATTGTTTTATATCGTTATGTATTTATTGCTATCAATTTTGGCGCGAGTGTCTTTTATTCTTTTTCTTTCACTCTCCCTTTCTCTCTCTCGCACTTTCTCTCTTATTTATAGTTTTCCAGGCAGTATGTTGTAGTTGTTTTATTGTAGTTGTTTTATTCAGTATCCACCACGCCCCGGAGGCCTCGCGCACACTCCACCGAACACAGGAACCAATGGGAACACAGCTAAGGGAGACAGAGAGACAGGAACACCAATCATGACTCAGGTGACAGACAGGACGACGAAAGAGAAATGTAAGTGAAAGATGCGCCAATGGGAAAGACACATGGCAAGATGAACAGCCAATGGAGTGACAGATACAAGATGAAACAACAAAAGGAAGGAAAATAAGACAGTGATAGGTAGAGAAATGTTCGGAGAGGGAAGGAGGGAGAGAGAGAGAGAGAGAAGGAGAGAGAGAGTGTCGAAACGGTCTATTGAAGTGAAAACAACACTGCTTACTAATGAAAAACAAAAGAATATTAAATAAAAATAAAACCTTTACTTAAAATAAATGGAATACATTATTTTATACTTGAATAATGGTAAATGGTAGGAATAATGGTAAATGGTAAGAGTAATGATATCAAATAGTAAAAATAATGATAAATGGTCGGAATAATGGTAATAATGTTAAGAATAATGGTACTAAATGGTAAAACATAATGGTAAGAATAATGGTACTAAATGGTAAGAATAATGGCAAATAGTAAGAATAATGGGAAATGGTAAGTGAATCTGAGAAGCAAAACAAAAATATCACTAAATAAAAACAAGAAACCAAAACAGCAAGAAAATACGACTTCAATAAAGCGAAGCAAAGGAGGAAAATCATGAAAGCGGCAACCGAGAAGAGAGAGAGAGAGAGAGAGAGAGAGAGAGAGAGAGAGAGAGAGAGAGAGAGAGAGAGAGAGAGAGAGAGAGAGAGAGAGAGAGAGAGAGAGAGAGAGAGAGAGAGAGAGAGAGAGAGAGAGAGAGAGAGAGAGAGAGAGAGAGAGAGAGAGAGAGAGAGAGAGAGAGTGTGTATGGAGGTATAAGATATATACAAACAAGAAGGGCGTGGGGATAGGGAGGCGGACATGAAGTGAGGTTGACATCAGTACCACTATTATGACCACCACCACCACCACCACCACCACCACCACCACCAGTACAACTCACTCACACGTAATAGCAACAACAGCAACAACAAATGTATAGCTTTAGTGGAAGTATTAGTATTAGTATTAGTAGTAGTAGTAGTAGGAGGAGGAGGAGGAGGAGGAGGAGGAGGAGGAGGAGGAGGAGGAGGAGGAGGAGGAGGAGGAGGAGGAGGAGGAGGAGGAGGAGGAGGAGGAGGAGGAGGAGGAGGAGGAGGAGGAGGAGGAGGAGGAGGAGGAGGAGGAGGAAGAAGAGGAAGAGGAGCAGGAGAAGGAATAAGTGGAGGAGAAGGAGTGGTAGTAATAATAGTAGTAGCAGTAGCAGTAGCAGTAGCAGTAGCAGTAGCAGCAGCAGTAACAGTAGCAGTATTAGTAGCAGTAATAATAGAAGTAGTAGTAGCAGCAGCAGCAGTAGTGGTACTAATGATGGCGGGTTAGCGAATAAACGACAGACAGAAAGAGAGGCGAGGGTGACTGGCTGCTGGGTGGCTGGCCGGGCTACACGCTGACCTCCAGTGTTCAGGCTTAGGTGTTTAATGCCCCGGGCTCTGTTTTCGCCGCCCGCACGCCTTTATTTATTGGGTCGTATCTCCTCCTCCGCCACACTGCGAGATTTGCGACATAAATACGTTCAGAAGCTTTATTGTTTTCGATAAAAATGTTCACCCAAAGGCAGACCTGTGTTGGAGGGAGGGAGAGGAGGGAAGGAGGGAAGGCTGTGTAGTCAGGCTGGGAAGGAAGCAAAGGATAACGAAAGCAAATTTTAAAAGGATTGGTATAGAAAGAAAGACTAAGAGGGATAGATTATTGTAGGAAAATAGGCGCAAGGGCGAGAGGTAGAGGGAGAGAGAAGGAAGGATAGCCAGGAAAGGAAGAAAATAACAGCAAAACAAGGGAGTAACATAATCTAGAAGGATAGGTTTGGAAGGAAAAGGGTCAAGAAGGATAGATTAAGAGTATGAAGGATCGGTAAAGAGAAAGAAGCGTCATAGATAAAAAGAAAAAGAAACAGATAAAAGATTAAGGAGAATTGTTAAGAAAATTAAGAAAAGGAAGCATGAAGAAATAGATACTGATAATACGAAGAGAAGGATGATAAGGCAGGAAAAAAAATATGAGACAAGGATAAAGAGAAAGTGAAATCAAGAACGTAAGAAGGAATAAGATAGTAAGATTTAGGGAGGAGGAGACAGGAAAAAGAAAACTAGAAAGAGAAAAGATGGAGAGAGATAGAGAAAAGAGATAAAAGAGAAGGAGGGGGAAACAGGAAGGCTAGAAAGAGAGAAACAGTGAAAAGAGATAAGGAATGTAGGTAAAAGGAAGGAGGAGAGAAAAGAAGCCTAGAAAGAGGGAGACAGAAAAGAGGGAAGGGATTAAGGGAATGACAGGAAGGAAAGATGGGAAAGGGGAAGAGAAGGAGAGAAAGAGAGAAAGAAAAGGAGAAACGCATTTTTCTCTCCAAAACTGGCCTGACGTGCAGTGGCAATGGTCAGTGCTTGAAATCTTTAAAGGAGACGGAAAGAATTAGAGAAAGCTATCACGTCTCTCTCTCTCTCTCTCTCTCTCTCTCTCTCTCTCTCTCTCTCTCTCTCTCTCTCTCTCTCTCTCTCTCTCTCTCTCTCTCTCTCTCTCTCTCCACCTTTCCATCTAGTTTTGTCTTCCTACACCATCTCGTCCCCCCCCTCTCTCTCTCTCTCTCTCTGGTATGGCCTGGGAAAAGCCTCTCAGTGACTCAGGGCGTGTTGACAAATGCTCCAGTTTTGAGATGACAACACTCGCAGACCAAACTTCTTCACGGGTTGTTGGCAGCACGCAAAACCCTGCTCGGCTAGGCGGGGCGGGGCGCGGCGGCCGAAAAATGAGTCTGCTGAGAAAGGTGACGAATCTCTTGTCAGGAAATTGTCTTCTGATGTGCTTTGCGGTGTGTGTGTGTGTGTGTGTGTGTGTGTGTGTGTGTGTGTGTGTGTGTGTGTGTGTGTGTGTGTGTGTGTGTGTGTGTGTGTGTGGAGGGAAGGGGTTAACTTAAAGGGCTTTTAGTTTATTGTTGTTGTTGTTGTTTTGTTTGTAGTTGTTAGTTTTCTGATTCTAAATTTCTTTTTACTTTATTTCTTTTAGTTTTCTTGTTCGTTTCCTCATTATTGGGTCTTTGTCTTTTTGTTTCATTATTGCTATCATCACCAAGGTTATTATTATTATCATTATTATTATTATTATTATTATTATCATTATTACTATTATTATTATTATCATCATCATCATCATTACTATCATCATCCATTATCACATCCATGCAATCATCCTTATCAACACCATTAACCATTATTATTACCACTAACATCCCTTTCTTCATTACAGGTAAGTGTGTGGGCGCTTCACCTGCTCAGACCAACAGGCGCTACTCACTCGCCAAGGTAAAGTACGCGCCACGGTCTGTTATTCCATCGCTGTTACTGATCAAACCTAACACTGACGAGAAACTCCACTCATTGCCAGCCACGTAAAGGATGTTCCCATTCATACTCCACCGACAACAACAGAACCCCTCCTCAAGACAGTCCCTTCGTTTGTTTCCTCCACATACACCATAGCCCCCTCCTCAAGACAGTCCTTTTGTCTATTTCCTCCACATACACACCACAGTCTCCTCCTCTAGACAGTCCCTTCTTCCACCTCTTTCACATACACACCACAGCCCCCCTCCTCAAGACAGCCCCTTCCTCCACCTCTTCCAAAAAACACATCACAGTCCCCTTTCTCAAGACAGCCCCCGCTCTTCCTCCATCTCCTGCACATACACACCACAGCCCCCTTTCTCAAGACAGCCCCCTCTCTTCCTCCATCTCCTGCACATACACACCACAGCCCCCGCTCAAGACAGTCACCCCCTCCACCTCTTCGACATGCACATTACAGCAACCTCCTCAAGACAACCCCTCCTTCCACCTCCTACAAAGAGCACACCACAGCCCCCTCATCATGACACCCCCCCATCCATCTCCTCCATATAACGTTACTGATGGGATGAAACTCTGACGGAAAATTCTGATCAATCTCACCAATTATAGGATATTTATTAATGTCGTCCTTATTCACCTAAATTAAGAACCTATGAGCGTCAGAATACGCAGGATATTAATAAGTATGTTTGCTGTTTAGTGTTATCTCATTGTTTTTTATTTCTTTTTCTTTTTTTTTTTTTTGCATTGGAGATGGGAAAACAATTAGGGTAAAGGTTTTAAATATTATAACGTCTATATAGGTTTCTTTCTTGTCTTTTTAAGGTTAGGTTAGTGTGTGGGTGTTGATATAAACGAGGTGTAGAAAATGCTGCTTGATAATATAGCCAGTGCTCAGATATTGGAGGCAGAGAGAAGGAAAGACGGTGCGTGGAAATCAACGAACAAAACAGCTGCGTGTTAATATAAATAGAAGCTAAAAAGAATTGCAAAAATATCCTGTCGCTTAAAATTTTCGGGTTGA
>NC_059271.1:1297500-1337500 GCF_017591435.1 Portunus trituberculatus | reverse complement strand
AATAACAGCCTCTCCACATCTTTTAGCCACTATTTTTCCACCTAGCTTTCCCCGACGTTAATTCCACACCACAAACACTGGCATTCACCACCACTACCACCATTACTACCACGACCACCACTACTATCACGTCCACTACAGCCACAACCACCACCACCACCACTATCTCATTCTTCATCACTAACGGGTGTCATTTTATCTTCACTCTCTCGCTTCTCATCCTTCTACCCTTCCTTGATCCTCCTAAGTCTTCCTCATTCCTCTCCCTTTCCTGACAAGTGTACGTATTTCCGTCTCCTCCTCCTCCTTCTTCTCCTTGTCCTCCTCCTCCTTGCCCTCTTCCTCCTCCTCGTTACACCTTTATGCATCACCACTACCGAAGTTAAGAAGGTCAAACTGCCTGGTAAGACTGAGACGTGAGGCCACACAATGATGACCTTGCTCTATCTGGCCTCCTCCTCCTCCTCCTCCTCCTCCAGCCACAAACTGACCTCCATCCCAATATTCCCTTCTCTCCATTCATTCCCTTTTTTTCTTCTCTCTTCCTCCTCCTCTTTCACTCCTCTTCATTTCCATCTTTTCTGTCTCCAGTTCCTTTGTCTTCCATCCTTCTACTCTCTCTCTCTCTCTCTCTCTCTCTCTCTCTCTCTCTCTCTCTCTCTCTCTCTCTCTCTCTATTGGCCTTTCTTTATTTTACTGGCTGTGTCGTATTCTCTATGTGCCTGTCTTCTCTCTCTCTCTCTCTCTCTCTCTCTCTCTCTCTCTCTCTCTCTCTCTCTCTCTCTCAGGGAATGTTTCATACAAAAGGCCATTTTTCAAAATTTCCAACAATTTCACAATGACCTCCAAACAAAAGGCTCTTCTGGGATGCGTTTATTTATTTAATGTCAAGGTTCTATTTCCTTCTTTATTTATTTAAGTCTTTCTGGTAAAGGGAAAAAATAATGTCAAGGTTCTATTTTCTTCTTTATTTATTTAAGTCTTCTAGGTAAAAGAGAAAAAAGTTAATGTCAAGGTGGCATTTCCTTATTTATTTATTTAAGTGTTCCTGGTAAAGAGAATAAAATAATGGCAAAGTTGCATTTTCTTCTTCTGCAACTTCTTTTTGCGTGTGTGGAGTAAAAATAAGGACAAATAATGGAGTGTGGAGTATAAATAAGGACAAATATTGGAGTTTGGATTAAAAATAAGGGAAAATATTGGAGTTTGGAGTATAAATAAGGACAAATATTGGAGTTTGGAATGAAAATAATGACAAATATTGGAGTGTGGAGTAAAAATAAGGACAAATATTGGAGTTTGGAGTAAAAATAAGGACAGATAATGGAGTGTGGAGTAAAGATAAGGGAAAATAAAGGAGTGTGGAGTAAAAATAAGGACAAATATTGGAGTTTGGAGTAAAAATAAGGACAAATATTTGAGTTTAGATTAAAAATAAGGACAAATATTGGAATTTGGAGTAAAAGTAAGGGAAAAATATTGGAGTTTGGAGTAAAATTAAGGAAAAACATTGGAGTTTGGAGTAAAAATAAAGGAAAAATATTGGAGTTTGTAGTAAAAATAAGAGAAAAAAAAAGTGCTTGTGTTTACGATGTCTCTTTTTTTTTTTTATTTTGCTGTTTAACAATTTCACTCTTTAAAATAAACATCAACCAAAAAAAAATAGAACTTTCCTGAAGACATGAAATTCCAATATTTTTTAAACTTTTCAAAAATAAAAAATAAAACATTGTGGAGTAAAAAATAAGGAAAAGATAATAAGTTGGTGTCCACGATGTCTTATTTTATTTAGTTTTTTTTTATTATTTCCGTTATTTATTTATTCATTTTTATTTCGTGAAGTAAAAATAAGGAGAATTAATGTGTTGGTGTTTACGATGTCTTATTATTTGTTTCATTTTTACTGTTTTTTGGTCATTTATTTATTTTCTTTTTATTTCGTTGAATAAAAATAAGGAAATAAAATTAATTGGTATTCACGGTCATCTTTTTTATATTTTTTAGAATTTTATTATTTATTTATTTACTTTTATTTGGTGATGCAATTAATGACAAAATTCAAATCTTGGCTTGTGTTTCCATGATTTTTTTTCCTATTTTTTTTTATTTCTCACGTGTTTAACTTGTATATTAATCGTCCTTTACTTGGTGGGTGGGAGGGGAGAGTGGTGGTCAATTTTAATACATGTTTATTTGATAATCCTAACATGGCAACAACTTTTAACATTCCTCTCCAGAAACACCTTAAATATTTTCCTCTCATTACAAAAAAAAAAAAAAAGTTAATTTCACTTTTTTTAGAGCGTCGGTATTTTCATTACTTCCTTTCCAGAGCGTATCAGTGAATTCTCATTTTCTTTTCTTTATTCTTTTATTCTTTTCTTTTCTTATTACCTTCGCTTTGTTGTTTTATTTGTTGTTGTTTTTTTGCTCTTCCTTCCTTCCTAAAGTGAAATGCAAGGAATGTGAACTGAATGTCGAGAAGAAGGGATGATTATAAACTGTGTGTGTGTGTGTGTGTGTGTGTGTGTGTAATTCACTGTTTGTTTGATCTGCTGCAGTCTCTGATGAGACAGCCAGACGTTACCCTACGGAACGAGTTCAGAGCTCATTGTTTCCGATCTTGGGATAGGCCTGAGACCAGGCACACACCACACACCGGGACAACAAGGTCACAACTCCTCGATTTACATCTCGTACCTACTCGCTGCTAGGTTAACAGGGGCTACACGTGAAAGGAGACACACCCAAATATCTCCACCCGGCCGGGGAATCGAACCCCGGTCATCTGGCTTGCGAAACCAGCGCTCTAACCACTGAGCTACCGGGCCGTGAGTGTGTGTGTGTGTGTGTGTGTGTGTGTGTGTGTGTGTGTGTGTGTGTGAGAGAGTCCCTGCCTGTGGAGAGAGAGAGAGAGAGAGAGAGAGAGAGAGAGAGAGAGAGAGAGAGAGAGAGAGAGAGAGAGAGAGAGTGCCACATCTGGCAGGGCTGCGTCAGAGACCGCACGAGAGAGAGAGAGAGAGGGTGTCAGCATCAACGCACCTTCGCAGGACGCGTGTGTGGAACTTGAGAATTTTATAAGATGTAAATTTTCCTTGGTTTCGTTTCATTTAATTTCCCTTTCTCCCTCCCTCCCTTTCTCTCTCTCTCTCTCTCTCTCTCTCTCTCTCTCTCTCTCTCTAAGCATACATTTCTTTTCTATTTTCTCATTTCTTTCATACTTTTCCTCCTATCCCCTCCTTTCCTTACTACTTTCATCTTTTCCCTTCGTCCTTCCTTTTTTCTCTTCCTCCTTCTCTTCCTCCCTCTTCCAAAATTCTTTCATTCTCTCTTGCCCAACATTCCTTTTCTCCCTCCCATCATCTCCTTCCCTCCCAGAATTCTAACCTCTCTGTTTTTCAAGATTCCCTTCTTTATTTCCACTTCCTCCTTCCCCACCTTTCGCTCTGCACATATTACTTGCTCCTCCTTTCCTTCTCTTTTGTTTTCTTTATTTTTCTATTGTATTTTTATTTTATTTCATTTTGTTTATCTATATATTTTCTTGTCTCATTAGTCCTTTCTTTTTTCCTCTTCTCATTAACCATTTTCTTTATTTCATTGTAGTTTTTATTCTTATTTGATTTTTCCTCGCTTTTTTTCCTCTGTTAAGTATATTTTTTTTTCACTCCTCCACTTCTTCTTTCCTATTCCTATCCTGTCTTTACTATTTGATCTTCCTTATCAGACAACATTCACTAGACTTTCCTTATTATCATTATTATTCCTTCTATCATGCTTTCAATATTTATCCATAATTGTGAGCTCTTCCTCCTTTTATTACATTTTTTTCTTACTTTTCTCCTTTTCCTCTATAACTGTGACCTCTTCCTTCTTCAATTATATTTTTTCTCTCCCTCTTTTCTCCCTTTCCTGAATTAATTGATCTCTTCCTCTATTTATTAACTTTTCCTCTCCTCTTTTCACTTTCCTACATACGAGTAACTATGATCTCTTCCTCCTTCTGTTACCTTTTCTCTCACTCCTTTCATCCTTTCCGTCCATCTATTAATCAGTATTTTCTTTTATCCCTTCAGTATCATGACGCGTTTCCATATTCACTCTGCTTACTATTTGGTGATTTTATACAGCTTCAGAAACTCAAAGGGAGGATTAAAATATTAAAGACTCTGGCCATTAATCTTCTAACCTCCATAGACCCTTTCTAATGTCATTAAAATGGTCTAATCGTAGGCAAATTTCAAGGTAAAAATGTGTCACAGTACTGAAGGGATTAACATCATCATTGTAACATTTATTACTACTGCAATTAATACTTCTAACACTAATACTGCTACTTCTACTACAATTACTACTATTTTTATTCCTTCTACTGCTACTGCTACTACTACTACTACTACTACTGTTCCACTACAACTACAACTACTATTACTACTACTACTACTACTACTACTACTACTACTACTACTACTACTACTACTACTACTACTACTACCACTGGTCCACTGCTACTGCTACTACTACTACTACTACTGCTACTACTACTATTGGTCCACTATTACTACTAATTCATTTACTACTTCTATTATTCCTCCTATTACTACTTCTAGTACTACCACCACCACTACTACTACTACTACTACTACTACTACTACTACTACTACTACTACTACTACAATTACTAATACTATCATTCCTCCTCCTCCTCCTCCTCCTCCTACTACTACTACTACAACTACTACTACCACTAGCGCATCACTCCCACCTTTCTTTTCTTCTCCATGGTTCTGGCGTCAAACTTTCCTGGATCTCTACTAGATAGCTCAGACTAGAAAAATTGACCTAAAGATCGGAGGTGGAGCAGGATCAAGGCGCCAGGATCCTTATTAGCTCCCTTTGACTCTGTCCCGTCCAATTAATTAACGGGAAATGTCCTAATTGGGTGAGGGTTGTGTTTCCTTACTTCTTGTTTCCCTCGTCTGATCAGCACGACAAATATTGGTCCTCCTCCTCCTCCTCCCTCCTCCTCCTTACCGGCATTTGATTATAATAAATTTTTCCCAAAACGAGAACCAACAGAGAGAGAGAGAGAGAGAGAGAGAGAGAGAGAGAGAGAGAGAGAGAGAGAGAGAGAGAGAGAGAGAGAGAGAGAGAGACTGCGCGGAGGTAGGCGGGAAGGAATATTGGACGTAAGACACTAATCTCGACAATTCTTCACTGCAAATTGATAGTAGTCTTTTAGATCCGTCTGTCTTTTCCTGTGAGGTGTTTGGTTTGCCCGCCCGCCCGCCCACCCGATATCCCCGCCAGCCCCACCATCCCCAGCAATACCCGCCAGCCAGCCAGCCAGCCAGCCCGCACACCCGCCCGCCTGCTTGTACCCTCGCTCATTCTCACGAAGCGACGCGGACGAGCAGGGGGTGGTTTACATAGGATATAAAAAAAAAAGGGACGGAGACTGACGAGTTTTGATTGGGTAAACTTAGGTCTCGATAATTGAATTGGAAAACTATAAATATAAATCGGGAAGGTGAAATATTAGAATTGTGTAACTGTATAGACTGACTGATAGATGCATATGTAGATGAGAGAGAGAGAGAGAGAGAGAGAGAGAGAGAGAGAGAGAGAGAGAGAGAGAGAGAGAGAGAGAGAGAGAGAGAGAGAGAGAGAGAGAGAGAGAGAGAGAGAGAGAGAGAGAGAGAGAGAGAGTTGCATATAGAGATAGATAAGTATGTAGGCGAGAGTGTAGATAGATAGGAAGTTAGATAAATAGATAGATAGATGGGTGAAGTATAGTAGTGAACATAGAGGCAGACAGACACAGACATACATGCATATATACAAATATACATAAATACAGATCGACAGACAGACAGGCAGGCAGAAAAACATAAATAGAGATCGACGGACAGACAGACAGGCAGAAAAACATGAATATAGATCGACGGACAGACAGAAAGACAGAAATATAGAAAAAATATAGATACAGATCGACGGACAGACAGACACGCAGAAAAACATGAATGCAAATCGACGGACAGACAGACAGACAGGGAAGAAAAAAAATACTAATCTAGAGACAAACAGACAGAAAAAAAATCAATATAGATCGACAGATAGACAGACAGACAGCCATGAAAAAAAATATATATACAAATCGATGGACAGACAGACAGGCAGAAAAAAACAATCACGGGATGACACTTGGCAGGTAAACGGACAAAAAAAAAAAAAAAAAAAAAAAAATCTAATACACCAAATGAACTTTACATACACAAAAAATTATCAACAAATCCCCCAAACCTTGCAATTATTATACGCTGTGTTAAGAGACAGATGGAATTTCTTCTTAGCAGCGCGTCGTGATCTGAAGGAAAGGCGGGAGTTCCAGATTAAAACATGGACCTTTCTCAATCGATGCCGTGAAAGCTTGAGGAATGACAAGCTCTCCAGTTAAATTAGGGAGAGGAATAAGAGGAAAAGGTAGTAGTGGTGGTGGTGGTGGTGGTGGTGGTGGTAGATGATGCCCTCTATTACCATTATTATCATCACCACTATTCCTATTACTACTGGTACTACTGCTACTACTACTACTACTACTACTACTACTATCACTTCTAGTACTTCTGCTAGTCCTGCTGCTACTACCACTTCAAATACTACTACTGCTACTGTCATTACTACTACTACTGCTACTATTACTACTACTACTACTGCTACTATTACTACTATCGTTTATGTAAGAGGGGCACTAGGTATGGCCAACAAAAAAGTAAAAAAATGCTAAATCAAGATGACAGTCCAAAAAGAGTAGAAGAATTAAGTAGAACAGCAACAACAACAATAAAAACTACTACTACTACTACTACTACTACTACTACTACTACTATTACTACTACTACTATTAATGTTACCACCACCATCAAAGCCTTCGTATAATCACTGCCACCACATTGTCGTCTATAAAATGTTTAGCACCAAAATGGATTTAATTTTCTTTACTTCATTTTATCAATCATATCACAGCACTGGATATTATTATTTTCCTCCACCCACCACCACCACCACCACCACCACCCCGTCCTCCACCACCATCATCACCACCATTAGCTTCAACATCAACATCACTGCCAACACCATTACCATTGCCACCAACACGACCGTCAACACCACCGCTAAAATAATTTGAGTTGCAGATTCATTTATCTTTGACAACACCACTTACTGTCACATCAACACCCACCCACGCAACACCGATCTTTGAAATGCAACAGCCAACACATAACGAAGAAGAGGAAACACAGGTCATAATGTACACAACCGCTATCACCACCACCAGCAACACGACCACCACCGCCACCACCACTAACAACAATAAAGCACTAACTACCACCACCACCACAATCAACACCACAGCCATTAATAGGATAAAAAAACACCATTACCTACTGGATGTATCACCATCATTAACACCATTAACAACATCACCACTAAAACTTTTGTACTACTAATCTTGAACAATTAACCACGATTTTCACCACCACCATCACCACCACCACAACAGAGACCTTTACTGCTAATATTTCTGCCATACTTAAACTGGCCATCTGTCTCCGCCACAATACTTTCCATGCGCAGTTCGTATATACCTATTATTTTCATTCTATTTTCATCCGTCCCACCTCCATGCCCTCCACTTCACCCCAGCGTCCCTTTCCCAACTGCCTCCCCTCCTAATCTCACTCTCTCCTTCTCCCTCTCTCTCTCTCTCTCTCTCTGTTTATAATCATCATTCCTTCTTTTCGACATTCATTTCACATTCCTTGCATCTCACGTTCGTAAGGAAAAAAGGAGGAGCGGAAAAAAACAAGGTAACGAAGGTAATAAGAAAAGAATAAAGGAATATGGAAAAAGAAAATGAGAATTCACTGATACGCTCTCTCTCTCTCTCTCTCTCTCTCTGTCACACGTGCATTATAGTTATGGAAATGTTGGGTGTATGATTCAGCATTGTTTTGATGCACCGGGATAGACTGAAAGCACTGCCACTACCCGACAGACCTAATTCTAGTGATGGTTGATACAGACACAGAGGAAAAAACAAGCAGCGTATTGTGTTTATCTAATAGTTCTTGTATATTAGCTGTAAAAAATACTTAATAGTGACACGTGTTTGTCTTTCTCTGTGATTTTGATCGTTTTAGATGCTGTTTTTCTTGTCTCGAAGGGAAGAAAGGGAAGGAAGGAAGGATATAATGAAGAAGGGAAGAAACAAAAAAATGGAAGGATATGAGGGAAAGAAGGAAGGGAGGAACGATGGTGAGTAAAGGACGGAAGGAATTAATGAAGAAATGAATGAAGGAATGAATAAATGAATGAAAGAAGGAAGGAAGGAGAGAGAATGAGAATAATTACGAAAGGAAACATGCAAGTAAAAAGGCGAGACGGCAGGCAAAGGAGGAAAGGAGGAAGGAAGGGGAAGGGTATAAAGGAAGAAAAACTGAGCGAATAATGAATAAGGGAAGGAAGGAAAGAAAAATTAAGGAAATGGAAAGAAAGATACGATAAAAGAATAGAAGCTAAGGAGTAAAAAAGAATATGAAGAGAGTGAAGAAACAGACAAAAAACGAGACATTGTTTTATTTAGCGTTGAAATAATTGAAACGTGTGTGTGTGTGTGTGTGTGTGTGTGTGTGTGTGTGTGTGTGTGTGTGTGTGTGTGTGTGTGTGTGTGTGAGAGAGAGAGAGAGAGAGAGAGAGAGAGAGAGAGAGAGAGAGAGAGAGAGAGAGAGAGAGAGAGAGAGAGAGAGAGAGAGGAGAGAGAGGAGAGAGAGGAGAGAGAGAGAGAGAGAGAGAGAGAGAGAGAGAGAGAGAGAGAAGAGAGAGAAGAGAAGAGAAGAAAGAGAAGAGAAGAGAAAGAGAAGAGAAAGAGAAAGAGAAAGAGAAAGAGAAAGAGACAGACAGAGAGATACAGAAAGACCCAGAGACAGAGAAAACAAGAACATCAAACCCACCACCACCACCACCACCATCACCACCACCACCCCTTTACCATTCCTCTCTCCCGCTCATTAACTCGTGAGCGAAATGATACACGACTCACGCAGGCCAACTTTCGTCATCCGTCACTTTTTTCTCCTCTAAGCATAAACGAATACTGAGCGGCAATGTTGAGGATGCCAACTCGCTAACAACTCCACGAGCGAAACTCCTTCACTGATTCTCTTCCCTCTGGCGACCGTGTGTGTGTGTGTGTGTGTGTGTGTGTGTGTGTGTGTGTGTGTGTGTGTGTGTGTGTGTGTGTGAGAGAGTTTCCTTTGATTACCTCGTCCTCGTTATAAGTTTTGCCAACCGTGTATGAAAATAAAAAGGGCAAAAGTAAAAGAGGGATAAAAAGGATAAGAGGATAAAAAAGGGAAATGTTGTGAATTAGATGAAAGAGAAAAGGGCGTGGATGATTTTTTTTTTTCTGTCTGTGTGTGTGCCCGTCTATGTGTCTGTGTGTCTGTCTGTCTCTCTCTCTCTCTCTCTCTCTCTCTCTCTCTCTCTCTCTCTCTCTCTCTCTCTCTCTCTCTCTCTCTCTCTCTCTCTCTCTCTCTCTCTCTCTCTCTCTCCTGTGTTGTTGTTCTTCCGTGTGTGTGTGTGTGTGTGTGTGTGTGTGTGTGTGTGTGTGTGTGTGTGTGTGTGTGTGTGTGTGTGTGTGTGTGTGTGTGTTTGCATTCATGTCGTCCCTGATTTGAAACATGTTTGCTTTTGTGTATTTATGGACTAACGTGATGTATCGACAAGGCGTAAGTGACGTCCCTAAGTTGCTTGAACACACACACACACACACACACACACACACACACACACACACACACACACACACACACACACACACACACACACACACACACAGATAGATGGATATTTATTGACTACAACCAAATATTACAGTTACAGGAGGTCTTGGAAGGTCTGGTCCATCAAAATGCTTTCTATAAGAACTTGTAAACGGCTTGAAACAGAATAAAACATGAAACGCATATGTAAAACGTTTATTTATACAAACGAGCGCATGAAACGCCTAAATCAAAGCAAACTATTTCATACACACACACACACACACACACACACACACACACACACACACACACACACACACATCTTATAGTTCATATTTTAGTGGTCCTTTTGTTCAGTAATGAAAATACAGCGTTTTCTCAACAAAAACTACTATACTTCTACTATTACTACTGCTACTACTACTTCTACTACTACTACTACTACTACTACTACTACTACTATTGGTGTTACTAATATTACCACGACCACTACCACCACTACTACTATTACTACAACTACTTCAGCCACTTCTATTCGTAGAGGTTAAACTCGCAAGGGGAAAGGGCTTACGCAGGAAAGGAAAGCGGATTGAGAGTTTTTCCTTCTTCCCTTGCCTCAAAAATTCAGGTGAGGGCGGCGCGGCGGCCAGATGTTTGAAGGAGTGTGGAGGGAGAGTTGCTGAGGGTACGGAGAATTAACGCAGGTAACAGCGATCAATGGGAGAAGAGGCCAAGGTTCTCAGACATAGAAGAGTGTAGAGTTATGATTGGTGTCGTTGTATCAGTTCTTGTTTATATTGATAAAAGTACTGGTAATGTTAGTAGTGCTATAAGGACTACTTTTTCTACTACTACTACTACTACTACTACTACTACTACTACTACTACTACTACTACTACTACTACTGCTGCTGCTGCTTTAAGTAAAAACATGAACAATAACTACGACTATTGCTACTACATCTACAACAATAACAACAACAACAACAACAACAACAACAACAACAACAACAACAACAACAACAACAACAACTACTACTACTACTACTACAGCAACAGAAACTACTACCAGTAACTCTCTACCAAGAATTTTATCACCACCACCACTGCCACTCAACACTACTACTACTATTACTACTACTACTACTACTACTACTACTACTACTACTACTACTACTACTACCACTACTACTACTACTACTACTACTACCACCACTACTACTACACTACCACCACCACCAGTACAACTACTACCACTACCAACACTACAACCACCAACACTACTACTATCACTACTAGACCACCACTACCACGACCAGAGTCAACGTTCTCCATCCCACGTCCCATTAGCCCCAAGACACGTGGTTATAACTGGAAGCTCTCGACAGCACGGCAAGTTCTGATAAGGCTTGGAACTTTGTCGCAGAAGTTGTAGTATCGGACGGGATTTGCGAGACAGGGAGGGAGTGTCCGGGCCAGGATAGAGACGGTGAAGGTAAAAATGGCCGAGGATAAGGATAATGAAGGTACGGGCGTGGAAACGGAGGATATGGTGAAGAAAAATATATAGAAAGTGAATATAAAATGAAATCCAGGAAGTAAAATAAGGAAGGAGAAGGAAAAGAGAATAGAGTAAATGGAATATGGATAGAGAGAAGCAGGATGTCAGATAGGAGGAAGAATAGATGATGAGAAAGTTTAGAGAAAGAGAGGAAGGAGAGAGAGAGAGAGAGAGAGAGAGAGAGAGAGAGAGAGAGAGAGAGAGAGAGAGAGAGAGAGAGAGAGAGAGAGAGAGAGAGAGAGAGAGAGAACAGAGAGAGAACAGACAGAGACAAAGACAGAGAAAGAGACGAAAGGTACACCACACACCAAACACCACACACACACACACACACACACACACACACACACACACACACACACACACACACACACACACACACACACATCTTCCCTTCAGTCTTTCAAAATCTGCCAAGCTGAAAGATAGGCAGGAAGGAAGGGAGCAGCATTTCAGCGGCTGATAACGGAGATGAGAGGCGACAGGAATTGTTCTGAAGGACGCCTTGGAGCACGCCAGGATGGGAGAGGTCTGAGTCACGAAGAGGAAACACAAGGCGGAGTGAGTTAGTGGGAGAAAGGAAACCAAGGAACAATGGGAGAGATTAGGATTGGTGGAAAGGAAACAAGGATAAGAGGGGCTGATAGGGACAAAGGTTAATAGCATCCAGGGCAAGACAGGTCACGGCTGGAAGGGGAAATAATGGAGAAAATAAGTTGGAAAGGTGAAATAAGGTTGAGAGAAATCAGGGATGAGAGAGGCGAGAGGTCACGAGGGAGAAAGAGAAGCGAGAGTGTGTGAGAGGAGGAAAAATTGGCCGATTGATTGATTAGATGGTAGTAATGTTTTCTGGCGGAGCGGCAGGAGCTCCAGAGAGAGAGAGAGAGAGAGAGAGAGAGAGAGAGAGAGAGAGAGAGAGAGAGAGAGAGAGAGAGAGAGAGAGTAAAGAGGGAAGGAAATCATAATAGAAAGATGGCAAAGGATGAATAAAATAAAACAAGAAGGAAGGAAGGAAGTAAAATCATGAAAGAGAAAATACAAAGAAAAGACGAAAATCGAAAAATAATCTGGAAAATAAACTTGAAAAAAAGAAACAATGAATGAAATAATAAAGGAAAAGAAAAAGACATTAAGTGGATGAAGGAAGGAAGGAAGAAAGAAAAAAGGAAGGAAAGGAATACAGAAAGAAAAGGAAGAAAACAAGAAATAAGGAAGGAAAGAAGGAAGAATAGAAGCGAGGCACATACAAAAATGAGAAGAAAAAAAAAGGAAAAACAAGAAAAGGAAAAAAAAAAAAAAACAAGAAATAATGAAGGAAAGAATGAAGGATAGAAACGAGACACACAGGAAAGGAGACACGAAGAATGTACAAAAGAAAAAAAGTCAATTCCATGCACAAGATATTCCAGGAAAAAGAAATAATGAGAAGGTTTTTGTCCTTTCAGTGTTCATCATGCACAAGACAATGGCGGTGAATGGCAGGCTAATATATCGGAGTTTTTTCAATGTAATCAGACCGAAACCTAATGAAACAAAGAGCTTATAATCAATGGCCCGGGATTCACTGATTATTAACCCAGCCAAACTAATAGAAAGGATAATAGCAAGCTGAAACATAAGGCATGAATTGAAGAACACCCCCCTCATAAACTGCACCACGTGTTTGAATTACAACATTCTACATTTAGTTGGAAAAGAATAGCTATCAAATCACCATTAACCTAAATACTGAAGCTATGAGAATGTAAAGGCAGGAGAACATTCATAACTTTCTCAGTTAACAACGTAACAAGCAGAAATAAGGAACCACACACTGCAGCACGTGTTCTACCTTTAGTTGGAAAAGAAACGCAATCAAATCTACATTACCATAAACACTGAAGCTATGAGAATGTAAAGGCAGGAGAACATTCATAACTTTCTCAATTAACAACAGTGACTATAATAACATCGTCCTTCCAATGACTTGAACTATTTATAAAGGAAGGTTCTAATTGTGTGTTAACGATTAATTGATTGATTGAGGAACTGGCCTTGAAATTACAGATGTACCGATACCAAAATTTTGGCCGATTCCGATACCGATACCGATACCACCTAATTTGGCCGATACCGATACTACTACCGATTCCGATACCGCCGATACCGATACTACTACTTATAGTGATTACTGCACTGGACACCAGGATGAGTTGGTGGACGGCGAGCGTTATCAGATGGGAGGCTTTGTTTTGGGGAATGCTGTAAGTCCTTCTGAGAACGTTTGTGAAATAGGAGCAATTCTAGAAGCCATTTGCAAAGGCAAATTACTTAGTAATTGGAATGAATATCTTCTCAGTCTTCTGATTCTTGTCAGTTATTTTAAATTCTTACTTCTTACTCCTTTACCGACCATTTGGTCTTGTGCATTTTCATTATTAACTTTTTATTGACGATATTTTGGCGATCAAAAATATTTTTTAAATTATTAAAATTGTAAGACAGACACAAAATATTAGCAAAAGAAACTCATTTTGTTGTGTACGTTTCTCTTTAATTAAATCAGACATCCTTTGATATTAATTAATTAGATATTAGTAGACCAATTCAGAAACATGAGATTTCACCTAACATTTTCAATTAATAGAAAACAGTTTAGTTTATTCAAAATTTCTAGGTTGTGGCTTATTACCACAGAAAACAGTATTCTATGATATACAGTAATCACCACGGAAACTTAATACGCCGTATTATATTAATTTGGTATCATCAATATCTTATATCGAATATATCACTAAGTAGTAAATTCCTTTTAGGTATCGAAAGTATCGGCATAAAATAAGCCGATACCGATACCGATACCCAAAAATGGGCCGATACCGCTGATTTCGATACCGATACCGATGCATCGGTACATCTCTACTTGAAATACAACTATAATAGAACTGTATACTTCTAGAATGCACAGCGTAGAGAGACAAAGTACAAGGAATGAGAGAAAATGAAGAAAAAGAGCTTACGTCAACTAACACGTCACTGCTATACCATTGTGCTGAGACAAGGAAAAATTAGTACAACACACACACACACACACACACACACACACACACACACACACACACACACACACATCACGGTACAAAACCTCCATTTACTAACACGCTATCACCACCTATGCGTCAAGACAAAGACAGTACACACACACACACACACACACACAGAAGACCCAATAGCAACGCACTGTCCTCCACGTTCTCAAGTTTACGGCGGCAGATTTGTACAGAAGCTTTTACTACCTCGCACTATCGGCAGTCTGGAACGACCAAGGCGGCGGGAGAAGCAAGACTAAGGCAAGGGTTTCTGTACCATGAATGTAAGCGTCAGTTGAACCTTGCTGCTGACTCCGTAGATGGCTAGAAGACGTGTGTGTGTGTGTGTGTGTGTGTGTGTGTGTGTGTGTGTGTGTGTGTGTGTGTGTGTGTGTGTGTGTGTGTGTGTGTGTGTGTGTGTGTAAGGAGGTAGGAAAGGATGGTAGAAAAGATAACGAGACTTAATTCCTCTATATCCTCAGGACTTATGGAACTTGTGGATTCATTTCTTAAAGGGAGCAGAGAAGAAGAAGAGAGGAGAGAAGATGGTTGGTTGGCTGGTTGGTTGGTGGTGGTGGTGGTCTGTGTGTGTGTGTGTGTGTGTGTGTGTGTGTGTGTGTGTGTGTGTGTGTGTGTGTGTGTGTGTGTGTGTGTGTGTGTGTGTGTGTGTTCTTGTCTTTCTTCATTACCTACACATATAAACCCCCACACAGACGCAGATAAGGACGCTTTTTATCTCTCTCCATACACACACACACACATACACACTCTCTCTCACTCTCTCTCTCTCTCTCTCTCTCTCTAAAGGTGCACGAATCTTACTTCCTTATCCCGTGCACTGTTTCTTTCTCAAAACTTGGTGTAGTTTTTTTTGCCTTGTCTCTAACGCTGTTACTAAATATTATGTTGTAGTTTTGAGGTGAACATTTTTGAACTGAAATGCACCAACTCCTCTCTCTCTCTCTCTCTCTCTCTCTCTCTCTCTCTGTCCTGTAAAGCATAATAAAAACACAAAATATATAAAATTTCCTCTATAAACCAAAAGGAATTCAAATAAGATCACCAAAAAGTATAATATAATATATAATAAAACTTTTACACACACACACACACACACACACACACACACACACACACACACACACACACACACACACACATGCACGTGCAATTCAATACATTCCCTAAACCCAATACCAGAGGAAGGAGCAAAATGGATGAATGTACGGATGTAGTATGCACGCACACACACACACACACACACACACACACACACACACACACACACACACACACACACACTACCTCCCTGGTTGGCTTTAGTTAACGAGGCTACCGCATAATTTTGATAAACACCCGCACGAAACTTACCACACTTAACACACACACACACACACACACACACACACACACACACACACATACAAATTTACAATCGAAATAGTCTCAGGCAGCGCTGGTGGGACAAGGAAATTCAGTGGAGTAACAAACCAGGCTATTTGCGTCCTACTCCATCGCGCAGGCAACACTCAGAGCGGTGTTTAGTGCACGCGATAATGTGTTGAACAAGGCATAAAACTCCCTTACTTGCCTTCCTCCCCAACAAGACCACCACCATCACCACCATCTCTTCCTCCCTCTCCTTCCTCCAACAATACCATTAGAACGACTGCTGAGAGAGAGAGAGAGAGAGAGAGAGAGAGAGAGAGAGAGAGAGAGAGAGAGAGAGAGAGAGAGAGAGAGAGAGAGAGAGAGAGAGAGAGAGAGAGAGAAACGAAACAGAAAAGAAAGAAACAAGAATAGAAAAAAAGACATTAAGAAAAGCGAAACGTAAGAAGCAGGAGGATGGAAAACAAAGAAAATATGGAATGAGAAAGAGGAATTAGAGAAACATAAAGGAGAAGAGAAAGAAGAAGGAAAAAAATAAAGAAAGGACAAAAAACAATGGCTAGGAGAAGGAGGAGGCGAGGCAGAAGGAAAAAGAGGAGAAGGATAAGGAGAAAGAAGAAGAGGAGGAGGAGGAGGAGGAGGAGGAGGAGGAGGAGGAGGAGGAGGAGGAGGAGGAGGAGGAGGGAAAGGGGGAAGTGGGAAACCGTACATCACCATTTTTTATACTTCGCCTCACGCCGAGAACTCATTAGCCACGACGGCCAGAGGTATTTTATCAACGTGTGTTTTGGACCAGCTGTTCTGTTCGGAAGGCGAGTGAGGAGTGGTGGTGAGCGGGGGAGTTAACGTTAGCGGGAGACTCGGGGAAGCGGAGGAGGGTAGTTACTTGGGAGGGAGTGTTATGGTGTTAGTTACGGAGGCTTACTGCTTTTGTCTCATGGGAGGTATTTTAGAGGCTTGGAGCGTGTTATGTGGCTTATGGCTTGGCGGAAATGGGATGCTGGTTGTGGTGTTAAATGGTGTGTGTGTAATTGAGTTTAGATTGTGGTGGTGGTGGTGGAGGTGGAGGTGGTGGTGGTGGGGGATTAACCTTTACGCTTGATGGTATCGTAGAAGGAAAGAAAGCGTAAGGTAAGAGAGGATCGTTGCATTGCAGGCTTGGCTCTCATGTCTCACCCTTTTTTCAAGCTTCAAGACAACTGAAATAACAGTCGCCAGTTTTCTTTCGTTTTGCTGCATTATTGTAGCGAATACTCGGAGGAGAGATACTAACACTTGCTCACGCGGTTAAAAAGAATGAGACACGGAGGCAGGCAGGCAGACACACACAGTTGGAGATAATTTTGTGCCACTATTCTAACTTCTGGGAACATTAAAAACAAAGTGACTTGATACCTGCGCCTTCTGGTAATAGAAATTGTACAGTCTGGCGTGCGTCTTATTCCTTGTGTTGTGTTGTGTTGTGTTGTGTTGTGTTCTACTGGTTGTGTTGTGTTGTGTTGGTTTGGGTTGGGTTCTGTTGATTTGAGTTGCTTTCCTTCGCTTTACTTTGCCTTGCCTTGCCTTGCCTTGCCTTTCCTTGCCTTGCCTTGCCTTGCCTTTCCTTGCCTTGCCTTTCCTTGCCTTGCCTTTCGTTTCCTTGCCTTGCCTTGTCTTGCCTTGCCTTCCCTTGCGTTTCCTTGCCTTGCCTTGCCTTGCCTTGCCTTCCCTTGCCTTTCGTTTCCTTGCCTTGACTTGTCTTGCCTTGCCTTCCCTTGCGTTTCCTTGCCGTGCTTTTCCTTGCCTTACCTTGTCCTGCCTTGAGTTGCGTTACGTTGCGTTGCCTTGCCTTGCCTAGCCTTGCCTTGCCTTACGTTTTGTTGTGCCAGGTCATGCTTTTATAACTTCACTTTCTGACGTTGTTTTATTTTCGGGGTATTTTTGTTTCCGTGTCATGACTGTATATATGAATTTCTTTTACATTGTGATCGCATGTATGTATTTACTTGTTCGTCTCCAGTCTTTGCTTTGTAACTCTTCTTACTGCATGTTTCTTTCTTATTCCTTTATTTTTTCGAAGCAAAGTCAATCACGTCGAGGCAAAAGGAACAAAAAAATCACTTAGGTCTGAGTGAGTGACTAATTCAAACATACTCTTAAAATAAAGAGATAAACAAAAAAAAAAAGGTTCAGGTTTTCCGAATGTGGCTCTTAGCTCTTCCATTTTTTTTTAAATATTTTACTCACTTATTTTTTTTTTTTTAGCCTCTATTCTTTTTTTGAAGGGAGACGTTAATACAGGACAGAAAAACACTAATAGAGAGAGAGAGAGAGAGAGAGAGAGAGAGAGAGAGAGAGAGAGAGAGAGAGAGAGAGAGAGAGAGAGAGAGAGAGAGAGAGAGAGAGAGAGAGAGAGAGACAGACAGACAAATAGAAACGGAGACACAGACCGATAGACAGACAGACAGAGACAGACAAAGAAACACACACAGAAACACAGACAGAGAAAAAAAAAAAAAAAAAAAAATCCTATCAACGCTCCCATTAAAAAAGAGATCTTACATAACTCGACCTTCATCTACAGCCAAAGTAAGGAAGAGTTGGTCGGGCGCGCCTCTGCCAGCCGGGCGAGGGTGGCAGCGCGGCGCCTCTTTATCATGGCCACCTCCTGCATCACTGCCACTTGGTATGCCACGGGGGAAAGATCTGAGGCTGGCGGGAATATGTAAACACGAACATATGTGGGTGGCTTTTACCAGAGAGAGAGAGAGAGAGAGGTGGAAGATGAGAAAAAGAAGCCACAAACAGACAGATGAACAAAAATAGCGAAATATAAGGAGAGGTAAACAGACAGACAGATAGACAAATACAAGAGAGTGGGAGGGATGAAGAGAGAAAGAAACCACAGACAGATAGATGAAAAGAGATAGACAAACACAAGGAGAGGTAAACAGACAGACAGATAGACAAATATAGACAGAAAGAGACAGACAAAAATAGATTTTAAAACACGCAAAGAAACAGTCACGCAAGGTAAGAAAGAGAGAGAGAGAGAGAGAGAGAGAGAGAGAGAGAGAGAGAGAGAGAGAGAGAGAGAGAGAGAGAGAGAGAGAGAGATAACCTTACTTCTCTCTCTCTCTCTCTGATCAATAGCCACGCACGTCACATTCATCCCATGGCTTGAGATTGATTTCCGCCTTTAAGAGTCACTTGAAAACCTTCCTTTTTCTCTCCTTTTTTCTATTCCATCAACACGGGATATTGCTTCTCAGCCTTATGGAAACCGATAGCCTTATACCTAACATTTACGTGCCCTCATTACTCTCTCTCTCTCTCTCTCTCTCTGCGTTCTATCACGTCTTGTCTATTGATTTATTGCCTTAAGTCTTTATTATTATTGTGTATTTGGTTGTTTTTCATTATGTAATGTATATCATGGTTATTTTACTTCAATTGATGCATTTGCCTGTGTCTGTAACGTTAGCGTGACCGCAGGAACACGTAAAGGGAGCTGACAGAATAGGGTAGGTCTCTCTCTCTCTCTCTCTCTCTCTCTCTCTCTCTCTCTCTCTCTCTCTCTCTTAGATCCCACCGTATCCATAGTATATTTGTCTACTTTTCACGTCGATTTCATACGGAAAGTTTGAGGAACCTGCGTAGGAAAAGCCCGAGCAAAGGAACACAAGTAAGGAAAGACAGAGGAACACAGGAAAGGAAAGCCAGAGGAACACGTACGGAAAGCCAGAGGAACGCATATAAGAAAAGCCAGACAAGAGGAACACACAGAAGAATAGCCAGAAGAACACACGTAAGGACAGCCAGAGGAACACACACGTAAGGAAAGCCGTCACAGTGCAGTCAGTCAGTCAGTCGGTCTACACGTGGCAGTACTCGCCGCTGTGAAGTCCATCTCAACACCTCCCAGTCTCAATATCCTGTCTGAAAACCACCACATCTTCATCGTTTTCTCCCCTTCAAGTGTGTTGGGGGGACTCTTTCTTTCCTTTTAGCTTTTTAATTTTTTTTTTATCTTCTTCGGTGCTTCCTCCTTCACACCAAGGTACTCTCACTACTACTGCTACTGTTTCTACTATTATTACTACCACTGCTATTACGGCTACTACTATTACTACTTCCACTCGTCTTTCTCTCCTTGTCTCAGTTATTTGCTGGTGCTTTTCTCACGTTGCCACTCATCGTTACTACTTCTATCCTCCTTCCTCTCCTTCGCCTCTCAAGTCTTTCCTTTTTTTTCTACTCACATTTTTAAGTTTGCTTATGGCAGTATCTATGTTATTATTTTCAAAGCTTTTTCTTGTATTTTTTTTCAATGGTGAATTGTTACGTTATTTATTTTATTTATTTTTCTTTCTGTTCTTTATGAGTTACATTTTTATTACTTCATAACAAATTTGGCGGAAAAATATGCAATAAAAAATGGTAAACTTCTTAGTTGGAAAAAAAATAGATGTACAAATAGATTCTCTCTCTCTCTCTCTCTCTCTCTCTCTCTCTCACACACACACAAGGAGATAACACTACTTTCCAATATTCCTTGGGACACTTCGCTTCCCGTCCCTCCTTTCTCTCCTTGCCTCTCTCCACACTCTTTTTCTTTTGTCATCCTCCTTACTCTCCCCCCTCTCCCTCTCCCTCTCCTTCCCACCCTCTCTCTTTCATAACACATCTGTGAATCTAAACACTTTTAATTGAAATAACATCGTGCGAGAGAAGGTGCGCGGGTGAGGCGAACGGGTACTGGCAAAATACTAGCGCTGTGTTGGCAGTGATAATTGAGATGTAAATCTTTTCAGTGGGCCATTAAAGTATCTCCCCATCTGTCTACCTCACTATGCGTAAATAAAGAGTGAGGAGGGACAGCTGTGTGTGGGTATTTTGTTCCCTCGGGAGTGGTTTTGCTTCCTGTTTTTGGCGTTAGTGAGTGAGTGATTGAGTAAGTGAGTAAGTGGGTGGGTGGGTGGGTGAGTGAGTTTCTGAGTTCGTGAGTTCGTGAGTGAGTTTCTGAGTTCGTGAGTGTATTAGTGAATGAATGAGTACTTAAGAAATTAAAGTAAGTGATTTTTATGCTGATTTTTCTTCTATTTTTTTCTCCTCGATCTTTATTTATTTTTTTTAATATGAGGGAAACCCATACAAAGGCAACAAAAACTAATTGAAAAACCCCACAAAGGTGCCAGTCCCCAAACAGATTGAAAGAAATGTCATTAGAAGGGATGGTAAATGAATCATCTCTCTTCTCTCTCTCTCTCTCTCTCTACAATTCTAAACTTTGCTTGAAGAATGTATGTGTGTGTGTAGGCGCATGTAGTTTAATCTTCCTTCCTCTCTGTATTATGAGTACATCCTATCTTAAAACCTAACCGTTCACTTCTCTTTTCTGTGCCGCTGTTTCCCATTCCAATTTTTTGTGAATATCTACAGACGAAAAATGTATGTATTCTGTTTACGTGACGACAAGCCGCCTTTTGAAAGTTGTAAGTTTTACGTGACAAATTGTTTTATGTAAGAGATTTTTTCCCCACTTTTTCTTTTTAAACCAACGTCCAGCGGTGTGTGTGTGTGTGTGTGTGTGTGTGTGTGTGTGTGTGTGTGTGTGTGTGTGTGTGTGTGTGTGTGTGCGTTTTACCTCTCTCTCTCTCTCTCTCTCTCTCTCTCTCTCTCTCTCTCACACACACACACACACACACACACACACGCCCGATAGCTCAGTGGTTAGAGCACTGGCTTCACAAGCCAGAGGACCGGGGTTCGATTCCCCGGCCGGGTGGAGATATTTGGGTGTGTCTCCTTTCACGTGTAGCCCCTGTTCACCTAGCAGTGAGTAGGTACGGGATGTAAATCGAGGAGTTGTGACCTTGTTGTCCCGGTGTGTGGTGTGTGCCTGGTCTCAGGCCTATCCGAAGATCGGAAATAATGAGCTCTGAGCTCGTTCCGTAAGGTAACGTCTGGCTGTCTCGTTAGAGACTGCAGCAGCTCAAACAGTGAAACACACACACACACACACACACACACACACACACACACACACACACACAAGACAACATCAGCTTAACGACCAAAAGGTGAAGGAGGTGACCCATAACACGTTGTTTTCCTCACCTCTCCACCACACCACCACCTCTACACACCAGACCTTTCTATTCCACTTTCTCGCCAGGCCTTCCTTCCCTTAGTAACAGCACAGCACCCGTTAGGAAATAGAAGAGCCACAAGTTCCCTCAGCTTACCTGGAGAGCGCGAATTCCAATACTCAGTCACCTTCACATTTGTTGCCACAGAAAGAGAAACTTGGATTTGGTAAAATGTAATCCCTCTTGTTTTTTTTTTTTTTATATTCTGACATATTTTATACATTGCCACAAAAAAAAAAAAAAGATACTTAGATTTGATAGGAATATAAGAATTGCTCAGTTGCTGCAAGAGTTTCGTTGATCCTTGTTGTTGTTTTATTCTAGCACACTTTGTACTAATACACACACAAAAAAAAGGTGCGTTTCATAATGGGATGGGTTTGTTTGTATGGTGTTTGTTAGTGCTAAGCTGTTACTTGTGGATACGTGGTAGATAAAAGACGCAGAGATTTATTTCTATTCATACTCTTGGTGTGTAGGTCTTTACTGGCCTTGTCCTTAGGGAAAAAATAAAAATATAAAAAAATCAGGAAGACGATATAAAAAGGGATAAAAACTTACAATTAAATAAAAAAAAGGAGTAAAAAAAATAAGAAATATGAGATTCCAAGAGAGAGAGAGAGAGAGAGAGAGAGAGAGAGAGAGAGAGAGAGAGAGAGAGAGAGAGAGAGAGAGAGAGAGAGAGAGAGAGAGAGAGAGAGAGTTGCGTAAGACACCATAACCCGCACCCAAGTCACGGCTATCCAGGTGCTCTGAATCACACCGCACTATCTTTCCCTCACTTGAGTTTCCTCCCGTGAAAGAAAGAAAAAAAAACAGAAAAGAGTAAAAATTGTACGATTGTGTCTGGAATGTTAGAAAAATATGGAGGGAGAGAAAAATATCAAGGGTTCCAAGAAATGAGAGTACTAGAGACGTGTGTGTGTGTGTGTGTGTGTGTGTGTGTGTGTGTGTGTGTGTGTGTGTGTGTGTGTGTGTGTGTGTGTGTGTGTGTGTGTGTGTGTGTGTTTGTGTGTACTGGCAGGTATTCAAAGCTGGACAAGTGTGGAGGTAATTCCTTTGTACGAAATAAAAAAAAAACTTTAAATTAAAACAGTAGATGGTGGATGACTCAGGAGGAGGAGGAGGAGGAGGAGGAGGAGGAGGAGGAGGAGGAGGAGGAGGAGGAGGAGGAGGAGGAGGAGGAGGAGGAGGCGGAAAAGCAAAGAGAACGATAAGGAAGAGCAGGAAAAGGAGGAAGAAAGAAAAAAAGGAGAAAAAAAATAAGAGGATAACAGGAAGAACGGGAGAAATGAAGACAGAAAACACAGACAGTTTGGATAGAAGAAGAAGAAGAAGAAGAAGAAGAAGAAGAAGAAGAAGAAGAAGAAGAAGAAGAAGAAGAAGAAGAAGAAGAAGAAGAAGAAGAAGAAGAAGAAGAAGAAGAAGAAGAAGAAGAAGAAGAAGAAGAAGAAGAAGAAGAAGAAGAAGAAGAAGAAGAAGAAGAAGAAGAAGAAGAAGAAGAAGAAGAAGAAGAAGAAGAAGAAAAAAGAAGACAACGATCACAAAATAGAAACGATCACACACACACACACACACACACACACACACACACACACAATACTTAACACTCTCATGACGCGCCCTGACTCGCCATTAGGACTATCACAGCGAGGGAGGGCAAAGAAATACACCAACAGGAGAGGTAAATTAGTGTGTGGAGGCAGAATTATCGAGGGAGTGGCAAGACGTATGGGTGAGCAGTTTAGTACAGCCATGTGTCTTGCTTCGCTCGTTTGCTAAGTATACAGTCATTTGTCTTCTTCGGGATTGATAAAGAGGTGTACTCGTAATTCTCTCTCTCTCTCTCTCTCTCTCTCTCTCTCTCTAGTTTATTTCATTTTTGGCTCGGAAAACGGCTTTAATCTCTCTGTCTCTCTGTTTTCTCTCTCTCTCTCTCTCTCTCTCTTTCTCGCCGTTTCTATATTTGTGTGTGCCTGTCTACTCTCTCTCTCTCTCTCTCTCTCTCTCTCTCTCTCTCTCTCTCTCTCTCTCTCTCTCCTACACACAGACAGTTACATCATGACCTGCTTAATTAATCACGTGATGTGATTAATGTAACTGACTTTCATTATATTACGTGAACTTCTATCTTCCTTAATATTGTGTCGCTCTAAGTCACGGTCATGCAACAGATCAGTGCCAGACTCCGAATCATTGGTCAGTATTATCTTTCTTCTTTTCAATCAACAGTAATGCGATTTTTTTTCAAATATTATCCTTGATTTTTTTTGTTGAGGTTGATTTCAATGTTTTAATGCATTTCATCAGTCTTCTAGTTATGCTGAAATGTGAAATGATATGTTTTTTTTTCTATTTTCTGTTTAGCGTTTTGTTTTTAGGTTTCTTTATTTTCTGATAAAAAAAATGGTTCTATTATTATCAATGTTCTCTTTAATAGTCTCCTTTATATAAAAATAGAGTATACTGGTGTACATTTTCTTCTCGTCAGCATTTGGTCTCCTACCGCTTCTTCTAATATTTCTACACCTTGAAATGCGTCCAACAAAACCAATGCGAACAATTAGGTCCTCAGTAAACGCATTCTGAACGCTACTTATTGCTTCTTATGCTTCAATAATTACGCTGCAATCTAGGAACGACCAGCGAAGCGTTAAGTGCATTTTACCTTGATCTTTACCACGCTCCAGGTGACCTAGTTTGATGTCCAGTGCCGTGACAGTGCCGCTAATATTGCGCGAAAAGACACAGCTACGTATTCCTTGACGCTTTGTTCTCCCATCACAATTAGTTTCAAAGGCAATAGACATGATTAATTGTGTCCTTTTGTCTCATCCTGCAAGTCTAACAATTGGTGGTCCTTGTTGAACTGTCGCTAGAAAGATGAACATTTCCTTAAAACCTTTGAAAAAAACACCAAAATCCAGTTTAAGGTGGTCGAGATAAGGCAGAAAAGCGTTTAATTCCTCCAGTACCAGGACGTGTTTTAATATTTATTTAACCTGCTTACTATTTTGTGATTTCATACAGTTTCATAAACTAATGTGGGGATTGAAATATTGAAGACTAAGGTTATTAATCTTCTGACCTCCATAGGCCCTTCCTAATGTCAATAAAATAGTCTAATCGTATACAAATCTTAAGGTAAAAATGTATCCCAGCAATATCAAGAAAATCGTCTCATCACACCAGCAATTCATGATTAATAAAAGGTTCAATTACTGAAAGGATTAAGAATACGAACTATGAAAGTCGACAAAGAGGCATGTAGTAAGTCTGGCATGAATGTGTGTCCGGCATCTCATCAAACTTAACTCCTTCAGTGCTGGGACGCATTTTTATCATGAGTTTTGGATGGGATTAGACGGTTTTGTTGACATTAGGAAGGCACTATGGAGGTCAGAATATTAATGGCCAGAGTCTTCACTATTCTAAAACCTACATAAGTTTCTAAAGCTGTATAAAATCAACAAGTAGTAAGCAGAATGGATATGAGAACGTGTCCTGGCACTGAAGGGATTTATATTTATACACGAGTAGAGTAATTCCGAAGCACATATTAAATTAATGTTATAAATGAGAAGGTTATAATATTTTTAATCCTCCTGGAAAAAGAAAATAGTCACGCCAAGAAGAGAAAAAAACAACAAATTTAGCCATAAACAGACCTTATTTGTGAGCTGCCCACGATCCGAGGCTTGTGGCTCGGAATTCTTCACCTGAAAAGAGAAAGATACATATTTTTTTATTATGTAAGAGGGGAAGCTGGCCAAGGAGAGAAAAAAAAAAAAAAAAAAAAAAAAAAAAGGCCCACTTAGTCTCCACTCTCCTGGAGGTCCGAAAATTTATCCAAAAGAACGTCTTGAAATCTCCCTCTTAAATGAAGTCAAGTCATAAGATGTTGGAAATACAGAAGCAGGCAGGGAGTTCCAGAGTTTATCAGAGAAAGGTATGAATGATTGAGAGTACTAGTTAACTCTTGCATTAGGGATATGGACAGAATATGGGTGAGAAGGCGGCGGCTTACTATTTATAAAACTTCCAATCTTATCTTTATTCTAACTGTTTCATCTTGTCTAATCGAAGAGCTCGTGATGGTCTTTAATTCTTTCAATACTGGGACATATTTTTAACTTGAGATTTGTGTACGATTAGACCACTTCATTGACACTCTGGAAGTCAGAAGTTTAATGGCAACAGTCTTCACTATTTTAATTCCCTACATGAGTTTCCGAAGCTGTATAAAATCAGAGTGATTATGGAAACGCGTCATGGTACTGAATGGACTAAATTAAAAAATAAATAAATGAACACCTTAGTATTCCATCACAATTTTTTCCTTCTTGTTTTAATATGAGTTTTTCGTCTTTTTTTCTCGTTATCCTCCGTAAACGTGTCTGCGAGGAGTGAAGGAGCTGGAACGTTTTTTTTTTTTCTCTCTCTCACCATCACTGCTTTCCAAAGGCTCCACTTGAGGATATTCGCATTTTTAAGAGTACTTTTATGGTTCTGGTGATGGATTGACAAGATTTCTAATTCATTAAAAGGAAAAAATCTGTCTTGAAAACCATGTTAGTTGTCTCTGTGGCCTTGCAAAATTGTCGTAATGAAAAGGGAAGGCGGTTCTGAATTCGGGCGAAAAACACGTGTGATGACCTTGTTCCCTTTCAAGGCGTCGTCACCGTTGAGTACACGGCGCCAGCTCCTCTTCGCCTGCCTGGAATGAGCTACCAAACTTTACGTCGCCACTAAACGCACCAACATCGCCGTGATCCCGGTTAACTACGCCTCTTGCCTGCCCATCATATTTTCTTATGTGATCGTCAGGCCAATAGTTAGTCCTTCAAAATGCAGCGGGGCGAGATGGGAAGCTTTTGTGACGCTGCAAGCTCACTTCAATCAGGTTTCAGTGCTTTTCATCATCTAAAGTGAGAAAAAGGGGGTTTCTTTTCTCTTTTTACTGCTTCACGGTGCTTAACGTTCCTGAGATGTTTGTAGAGAAGGGAATGCAGCCACAACAATAATGCGTCTAGTCACATCTCCCGCTCTTAACCTCTTCAATACCGGGACACATTTCTACCTTGAGATTTGTATACAGTTAAACCTCTTTATTGACATTAGGGTCTATGGAAGTCAGAAGATTAAAGGCCAGAGTTTTCACAGTCCTAATCCCCACATAAATTTTTAAAGCCGTATAAAATCACCTAAAAGTAAGCAGAATGAATATGGAAACGCGTCATCGGTTTTTATTTATGTAAGCGTATTCCACACATTCAGATCGCCTCCATGAGAAACTTCCACAAGAACAATTCCCTTCCAAGCTAAAGTCTTTGCAACATAACCTCACTAAATTTATCACTGGAGAGTAATTACTTAGGGAAAATCCTTGTGGGTGGAACGTTAGTGGAGAAAATTTGCAAGGTTAAACTTAAGAACCAGTATCAGCATCGTGCATTTCTCCATGGTAAGTATTAAATGTCTTTTTCTTTATATATTTTCATTATCGTGGACGTTACTGGGGGGGTTCTAAGCGCATTTTCTTTATTCTAGGGATGATTTAACGAGGGTTTTTAGTGAAGAAAATAAACATCAGGTATTCCTACGTATTCTTAAATCTCTTCATGTCTATAATGTCTCTCTTTTAATAGGCACTCTCTGAATTTATTTGGGTTTCTAAAGTCGTTTTTATCGTGATTCATGTGCCAATAAGATAATATACCATTTACCAAGACAGTCACCCTGTAGTGCTTTGATATTGTTTGGGTGAGAGAACACATCTTTCAAGAAAAAAGAAATTTAGGTAATACAAGTAAGGAATTTAAATGATATTGACGAGAATAAAGGAGAGAGTGACCTTCTTTAACCACTCTATTAATCTTTGTAGCTCTTGAACATGTTGCATTGAGAAGAAATCCTTTAAAAAACATGGTATATTTTCACCACTTTTTCTATTATTTCCTTTCTTTTTATCATATTTATTGGTCTCCTTGTTGATTTTATGGATATTCGATTTTTGAACCAGATCAGCTCCAAACTTGTAATTTATCCGCCAACTTTTACGAAAGATTTCCGTCACAAAGCGGGTCACAAGAGCTTGAAATATTTGCTCCAACTTTCACGACGTAGACTTTATGATGCAGAATAACATAATTTAATATGCATTTTTAAAACAGCTACCGAGAAGAGCATGCAAATATTTCACACGCTGGGCGACGAAATTACATGCTAAAAAAAAAAATGGGAGTAAAAGAATTCCTGCTATTCATTTTTGCCTTGTACTGTATATACACACATCGGATTTTTTCACGCTTTTCATACAGGACTCACATTTAAAGATCTGTCACTGTATTCTGCATTCCAGCGAGGTCAGAACTATAGTCACGGTACTGTCAAACGTCTCACTTTCACTCACAGGGTACAGTGATCCGCCACCGGTACCTCAGAGGACTAGAGCCAATTAACAGGTGTGTGTGAAGCGTGAAAGTGTGTGGCTCAAGAGTGGAGTGTGGAGGGCACGTGTGTGGAAGGAGGTGGTGTGTGTATGATGTGGAGAGCACGTGTGTCTGTGGTGGGTAGAGGGCACAATTGTTTCAAGGATGTGTGTTTTATTTTTCTTGATGTCTTATTCTTGTTATTGTCTTCGTTCTCTCTCTCTCTCTCTCTCTCTCTCTCTCTCTCTCTCTCTCTCTCTTTCATCTTTTTCCTTATTCTTTTTCACCTCCATCTTCTTCCTCCACTTTCCTCTTTGTCTTACAGTAAAAAAAATATGTAAGGTTGAAATGTCTTCGTTATTTCATTTTAACCCCTTCAGTACCTTGGCACGTCTTCATATTAATTCTACTTACTATTTAGTGATTATTTACAACTTCAGAAACTTACGTGGAAGATTAAAATAGTGAAGGCTCTGGCCATTAATCATTTGGCCTCCATAGACCGTTCATAATGTCAATAAAATCGTCTAATCACACCCAAAACTCAAGGTAAAAAAACGTCCCAGTACTGAAGAAGGTTAAGATCGCGTACATGTTTAGAGCAAAGGTATCAGAGTCATAATATAGAGTCCCCAGCAGCTCACTCTTCCTACTCTTCCTCTTTCTCTCCCTGTCTATCTCCTCTCTCTCTCTCTCTCTCTCTCTCTAACCCCCTCTCTATCTCTCACGTATGTTCATTTCATACTTATCAGCACCAATACACTGCTATTTTCATCTAGTCTCCGTTTATTTACTTTTTTATTGTCTCCATCGCTTCAGTATTGCGCAAAACAGTGTTACATAATCACTGGACTGTCTTCCAATATTTTGCATATTCACACCTTTTACCAAACAAACCGTTCTATTTTCTGCGTTATTCTTGTCGCATTCAAACTCTTCAATAGTATCAAAGGCTTGCATTTAAAGGCGGTTAAGTTCGCTGTACAACGCCGCCTCTCCTCCAATGCAATGCCCTTTGTAAGTAGAGCTGTGAATATTCCGTGTAGTGTTTGTGTTATATCTACCGCCCATCGATTTCTATGCAGTTTATTTAGTTATTGTTGTTTCTGTTTTTATTTCTTCCTACTAGAATTGTTACTTCTACTACTACTACTACTACTACTACTACTACTACTACTACTACTATTGTTACTACTACTACTTTTACTATACTAATTCTACAACTATTACAACCGATCAGTCTTTTTAGTTTATCTTATTATTTCTATTACTGATCTTAATGCTATTTCACTACTACTACTACTACTACTATTTCTACTACTACTACTGCTACTACTACTATTACTGCTACAACAACAACAACAACAATAATAACTACTACTACTACTACTACTACTACCACCACTATTTCTTAAAAGACAAAGGTCAAAACGCGTCTTTTCACTCATGGAAAATATTGATAATTCCAGTTGTGACACACACACACACACACACACACACACACACACACACACACACACACACACACACACACACACACACACACACTCTCTCTCTCTCTCTCTCTCTGTGAAGAAGTGGAGCATTGTGTGGCGGAAGGAAGATTTAGAGTCGTGTGGGATTTGCTTTCCACTACTCGCTCTGACGGATGCCATCAAAATATTGCTTCCGTCCCGCTGCAGTGTGTGAGGGCGGCAGCTTTTACTTCCCCTTCACCATACCTTCAGTGATACAGAAACGTTCCCTTACTCTCCTGAACGTCACATGTCAAGACTTTGCGGCAATTCAACGTGTTACTGCTGAGTCATTAGAGGGCTGCAAAAGAGCGTTAGGCAAGTGAGGGTGAGAATGACAGGTTAGGATAGTGGTAGGTAAATTGGTGCGTGTTTCATGGAGTGTAGTTTTATTTTAATGTAAGAGGGAAGAACTGGCCTAGGGCAATATAACCTCCCTCTTAAATTACGTCATAGGAAGTTGGAAATAGAGTAGCAGGTAGGGAGATCCTGTGTTTACCAGAGAAAGGGATGAATGATTGAGAGTATTATTTAACTCTTACAACAGCAGGTTTGATAGCTTCATGCTGGTTTCTCTATTATGTTCCTATGGTCTTATGTGCTTTAATTCCGCCAGCAAACCTCGCTATGAACACTCGAGAGTAAAATGTATCATGTATTAATTCTCATCATTTGTTCGTGGATCACAGGTATAAGACACTTTGTTTATATAATATCTTCCATTTTCGTTTGTTAGTTGATTCAATGTCATTATTTTAAAAAGGATACTTGTCTTTATGATTTGACGTAACACTTTATTGCTTTTTCTTTCTTATTTTCAGTCACTTCTATTTTTCTGTATCATTTCTCTATCATTCAACATTTGAGTCAATGCGTTTTATTACTCTCATTAATCTCTCGATCAAATGTTTTTTTTTCCTCTAAATCCCGCACTTTATAATTCTTTTCTTTCTTATTTTCAGTCACTTCTATTTCTCGACATCATTTCTCTACAATTCAAAATTTGACGTGCTGAAAATGAAAGTCAATGTGTTTTAATACTTTCACTACTCACTTCATCAAATGTTTTTTGCTCTAAGTCCCGCCTTTTTCCGTATAATTTTCACATTACAGCATATCCTACAGATGAAACAATGCAATGAGTGCATGAGTGTAGGATCCGACACAAGGAGAGGATGTATAGCAATGTTGTTTTAATATATTTTTTTCTCTTTCTCTTTATATTCTATCCATGACATTCAATTCCCGTCTCAACACTCTGGAAGCCTTTACCTCCTGAGCACATTAACCCCGCCATGTTGCAATGATTCTGTACAACATTCCACCTCGTATTTTGTTTCTGCACTTGTAAAATATCACTGGCAATCCTTTCAAACTCTCCTATTGAAGCAGAGAACATAAACATTTTTTTCTCTTCCTCGTTTTTTAATCACCGAGAAATCGTATCTGCATCATGTCAAGTAAAAAATCATTACGTGAATGGAAAAACGCAGCTTACATCCAGTTGTTGTTACACTTTCGTTTTTATACAGCCAACAGAAAACAGACTCCCCTCCTGTGCCTGGTGGCTTGAGGCAACTCGGCGCTTCCTCCCACCTACCCGTCTCTATCTCCCAGTTTGCCACAGTTCAGCCCGTAATGTCCCAGTCTGGTGGCCGCCTTGGGACAAAAAACCTCCACCGGACACACGCCGCTAAGGGAAGGTACATGAATAATAAAGAACCAAAGCTATTAGTTAAGGAAATTGACAAGATATGCACGTTCCTATATCAGGTTAAGCGCAATACAGGATCCACGTTGCCTCTACATCAGCGTTCAAAGCCGTGTCAGAGCCGACCTCGGGAACTGACAGCAGGTTGTAGTGGAATAATGGAGGGTTTCAAATGTTTTTTTTTTTTTATTGAAGTGGTAGTTGAATAAAGGTTGTGCATTATTACTACAGACAAGAGTAGGAGTTTCAATAATTTTCTCTGCGGCATTTGAAGTCTTGAAGAAGTGATATAATAACATTTAACACGAGAAAGAAAATACAATCATTTAAATTATATATATTGTAGATATTATATCTTTTCTGACTGACGATGTTTTTATCGCTAATTCTTTTCGCAAAATACAAAATAATTATATATTTGTTGATAACTTTTTTTTTTTTTTTAAGATCATTTAGCTCTTCAAGCAAACATAAAAATTAAAGAAGAGAATTATACATTTAATTTTGTTAACATACATTTCTCTCCACATTCCACAAATCATTTCACTATATTTTCTCTCTTCGATACTAAGACGCATTTTTACCATTAATTTTGGGTAAGATTAGATTATTTTACTTACATTAGGAAGGGTCTATGGAGGCCAAAAATCAATAGACAGACTTTTCACTATTTAAATCCTCCACATTCTGCAATTCATTTCACTATTTTTTTTTCTCTCCGATACTGAGACGAATTTTTACCACTAATTTTGGGTAAGATTATATTTTATTTACATTAGAAAGGGTTTATTGATGTCAAAAGATCAATAGACAGACTTTTCACTATTTAAATCCTCCACATTCTGCAATTTCCTTCACTATTTCTTTCTCTCTTCGATACTGAGACGAATTTTTACCATTAATTTGGGGTAAGATTAGGTAATTTTTACATTAGGAAGGGTCTGTGGATGTCAAAAGATCAACAGACAAACTTTTCAATATTCTAATCCTGACATACACAAGTTTTTGAAGCTGTATAAAATCACCAAATACTAACCAGAATGAATATAACAACTCACCGTGGTAGTGAAAAGGTTAAGACACACACAAAGAAAGAACAAAATCTGCCCAAGACAATTTTTCTCATAGAGTCCGTACATACTTTTCTTATGAGTTTTCTCCAGAGCATCCATCTTTTGCCTCCCCCCTTCGCCTCTTCTCTGCGGGGAAGGCGGACTTTTAACGGAGCGGCACCCAATGGCACTCCCTCAGAAGGGCCGCCGCCATTACTGTATTCCTTGAGGCGTGTTGGGAGAAAGCGAGAAGAGAGCGATGCCTTGTGATATTTAAGAATGCAGAGAGAGAGAGAGAGAGAGAGAGAGAGAGAGAGAGAGAGAGAGAGAGAGAGAGAGAGAGAGAGAGAGAGAGAGAGAGAGAGAGAGAGAGAGAGAGAGAGAGAGAGAGAGAGAGAGAGAGAGAGAGAGAGAGAGAGAGAGAGAATTCTGAGAGGGATTTAGACAACTTTTCCTGAACATTACGTAACTCTCCAATACTTTTCTCTCTCTCTCTCTCTCTCTCTCTCTCTCTCTGACGTGTATCAATCTTCCCATCACTTCATCATTTCTCCCTCCCATCTCTCTCTCTCTCTCTCTCTCTCTCTCTCTTGGATATGCAGAAAAGTACACACATTTCATACACACATACATTCACAAACATACACTTTCTTATCAACACACGAAAACACACACACTCGTCCATGTGTGTGTGTGTGTGTGTGTGTGTGTGTGTGTGTGTGTGTGTGTGTGTGTGTGTGTGTGTGTGTGTGTGTGTGTGTGTGTGTGTGTGTGTGTGTGGATAAGAAAATGCGTGGGATTTGAGTAGAAGTAGTGGAACAGTCAACTTTTTCCCTTTACTGCCTACAAATATACTAAAGCTTACTGATGGAAAAGAAATTAAAGAAAGGAAAGAAAATAAATGGGTAGAGAAGAAGGATAAAGGAACTACGAAGAGTAGAAGTGGAGAATAAAGTGGGGAAAATAAAAAAAAAGTTGAATAGAGAACTAGATAGATGGGTGAGAATGAATAGAGGAAGGGAGAAGGAGAGAAAGAGAAGAATAACGGAAGAAGGGAAGGAAGACAAAAAAATCGAAGGAGTATTAGACATATAGAAACAAGGAAAGTGCAAGTAAAAGGGAAGAAAAACAAAATAAGAATATGAAAAGGAAAACAAAAGAAAAGAAACAAAACTAAAAAAAAATTAAGGAAACAGACAGAAGGATAAATAAAAAAAAATATCCTTAAAGAAAAAAAAAAAAAATAGGAGGAAAAGAAAGGCAAGTGACAATTCCTCATAATTTTCGGATAATTGTTTTTGACTTCGCTTTGGTTACTGGCACCTTCACTGGACCTCTCCCTTTCAGGCTTTTTGTTGCCCTTGGCCGGAGTTCCTCTTACGTGAAAAAAAAAAAAAAAAATAGGGAAATGGAGAGCCAGAGAGGAACACGGTAAAGTGGAGAGAGGGTGGAGAGGAAATGAAAAGGAAAAAAATGAGCGTGGAGAGAGGGTGGAGAAAATATGAAAAAGGAAAAAAAAAGAGCGTGGATAGAGGGTGGAGAGGAAATGAAGAGGGAAAAAGAGCGTGTACAGAGGGTAGAGGAAAAGAAAAAGGAAAAATAAAAGCGTGTAGAGGGGTGGAGAAAAAATGAAAAAGGAAAAAAAGAGCTCGTAGAGAGGATGGAGGAAAATGAATGGAAAAAGAGCGTGGAGAGAGGGTGGAGAGTAAATGAAAAGGGAAAAATGAGCGTGTACAGAGGGTAGAGGAAAAGAAAAAGGAAAAAAAAGCGTGTAGAAAGGGTGGAGGAAAATGAAAAGGGGAAAAAAAAGTCGTGGAGAGAAGGTGGAAAATAAGAGGGAAAAAAGAGCGTGTAGAGAGAGTGAAGAGGAAAAGAAAAGGGTAAAAAGGCGTGAAAAAGAGGAAAGAGAATAGAATAAAAGAAAAAAACAAATAGATAGAGAATATGATGAAAAGTAGGGAAAAGAGGGGAAAAAGATAGAAACAAAAATAGAAATACGGACGAATGGATAAAGAAAATAAGAAAAAGAAAGGGGAAAAATAGAAGAACGTAAAAATGGACAGAGAGAAAAGAGATAAAGAAAAGGAAAACAGGGAGGAAAAAGAGGGGAAAGAAAATAGAACCAGAAAAAGATAGCAAATAGATAGAAATTATGAGAGAAAATAAAGAAAAAAATAGTAAAACGGAGACGGAAAAATGGATTAATAGAGAAAAAGGAAATAGAATAGAAAAATAGAGTAAATGAATACAAATATGGAAAAATGGAAGAAAAAAAAACAGAGAAAGATAGGGAAAAACAATAAGAACGTAGAAATAGATACAGGATAGAGAGAAAAGAAAAGGAAAGAAGAGGGCAGAAGAAGGGATAGAGAATGGAATAGAAAAAAAAAGCAAATATGTAGATAATATGAGATATACGAAGGAGAAAGACAAGAAAAACGTAGATGGAAATAAATTAAGGAGATAGAAACAAATGCACAATTTTAAAGATTATGGAATGGACAAGAAAAGGAGAAACAGAGAAATAAAACTAAAATGTAACACGTAATAAAGAAAGGAAAGGAGAATTGAAAGATAAACAAAATAGATTAACAGCAAGAACAATAAATGAATGAATTGAAGGACGAAAAAAAAAAACGCGAATGAAAGATAGAGAGAAGAAATGAATGAACGGATGAACGAAAGACACGCGAAGGAAAAGAAAGAAAAGAAGTGAAAAGAAAGAGCAAGAGGAAGGGAAAGGATATGAAAGAAGTAAAAATGAAAAAAAATAAAAAATAGACAAACTGATAGAAAAATAGAGGAATAAAAAGACGAGGGAAACGAGAAAGAAAGAAAGAAAAGAAAACGTAATGAAGGAAGGAAAAAGGGAAAAATGAGAGAGAGAGAGAGAGAGAGAGAGAGAGAGAGAGAGAGAGAGAGAGAGAGAGAGAGAGAGAGAGAGAGAGAGAGAGAGAGAGAGAGAGAGAGAGAGAGAGAGAGAAGAAAGAAAGAAAGAAAGAAAGAAAGAAAGAAAGAAAGAAAAGATAGATAGATAGATAGATAGATAGATAGATGGACAGACAGACAGACAGACAGACAGACACACAGACAGACAGACAGATAGGTAGATAGATAGATTGATAAATATAAAGTAAAAAAGGAAAGAAAAAGAGAGAGAGAGAGAGAGAGAGAGAGAGAGAGAGAGAGAGAGAGAGAGAGAGAGAGAGAGAGAGAGAGAGAGCCGGAATAAGGGCCACGCGTATCCAGGTGAGCGGAAATGTAGTCAAGCTTTGCCTTTTCACCCTCGGGCTCTCTCTCTACCGGTACCAATTTTTGCTTCTCTTCCCCACACCCTCTTCTCCTCACTTCCCCTACCTTACCTCTCCCTTCCTTTCATTTCCCTCTTCTCCCCTCATCTCTTCCCCTACCTCGCCTCTCGCATCCCTTTCCTTCCCTCACCCCTCACGCCTTCACCCATGTCTCCTCTCCCCTCACTTTTTCACCCACCTCTCTTCTCTCTTTCCTTCACTTCCCCCTTCTCCCATCATCCCTTCCCCTACCTCCCCTCTCCCCTCCCTTCACTTCCCTCTTCTCCCCACCTCTCCTCTAGCCTCCCTTCACTCCCCTCTTCTCCCCTTTTCTCCTCCTCTTTTTATCCTCCTCCTCCTGTTCTTCCTTCTCTTTCTTATCAACTTCTTTTCTTCTTCTTCTTCCTCTTTTTGCTCTTCTTCCTCTTCTTTTTCTTTCTTTCTTTTTCCTCCTCTTTCTCCTTCATTCTCCTCCTCCACATCATTACTGGCTTCCCTCCTTTCTCTTCTCGTCATACCACAGGTTCCTTCCACTCTTTTCTACCATTACTACATTCTTTCTCATCCATTCCACATCACATTCCATCTCCATCCTCCTCCTCCTCCTCCTCCTTCTTTCTTTTCCTTTTTTCTTCTTTTTATTGTTATTCTACTTTTTCTTCTACGTCTTCTTTAATTTTCTTAGTGTATTCCTCGGTCATTTTATTTTTTCTTCATTTTCTTCTTTATCAAGATAATGACAGATAGATCGACAGACACACAGACAGATTAACCGAAAAAGACTGACTGACTGAGAGAGAGAGAGAGAGAGAGAGAGAGAGAGAGAGAGAGAGAGAGAGAGAGAGAGAGAGAGAGAGAGAGAGAGAATCATCATGGAATGTAAACTGCACATAAATTTTGATGGTTTCACATTACCATTCTGAAAGTCCTCATTTTTTCATGTTGCCAAGCTGTGTATGTAAATATGGTAGGAAGCTGTGTGCTCTTCACGGGAACAATGTATCATCTGGAGCAGTAGGAAATATCTAGTTTACATGTGTAATGATTGTTTGTCTGTCAATTGATCAAGAGTTTAATGTTCATGTTTTGTTTTGTTTTAACTATCTTTCAATATGGAGTGATTGTTGTACTTCGTTTACATGTATGTTGGGATATATAATGATTGTCTGTATGTCTGTTTGCTAGTTTGTCAATTGAACTAGAGCTTAATATTAATGTTTGTTTACTGTCTTTCAATGTAGAGTGATTGTTTTAGTTCGTTTACATGTTTATCATTGTCAATTGAACTAGAGCCTAATATTCATGTTTTTCACGATCTTTCAATGTTGTGTGATTGTTGTAGTTTTTATCAAGTGAACTTTTTAATCTAAAGCAAATTGTCACACATCATTAACATCCACGATTCAGTAATCGACCTAACAAGACTCATTCTATCCACTGCGTAAAAATTCTTTGCCTTATATCTTAATTCAAAGCCTCAATACATCCACTCTATTTCAATACACTAATACTGATCAGACATTAAAGGTACCTCCGATCAGTCTCCCTCCACGTGCACACTGGCTGCCTCATCCCACTTCCGATAATACAGTAATCTACCCAGCAAAACACGCATCCTATCCACTGCTTTACTATTCCCAGACTTACACTTTCATTCTAAACCTGGAACACATCCACTCTTATTTCATTACTATTTCATGGATCAAACAGGAAAGTCATCTGTTATTAGCTACCCTACACGTACACTGGCTGTTATTTTTTTTTTCTTTTCCGACTTCTGAAACTATCCAACACAACACGCATCCTATCCACTGTTTAACTATTCTCTGACTTACACTATTATTCTAAACCTCAAACACATCCACTGGTATTTCATTACACTATAGTCTATCTACTCTAAAGTGGCTCCTGGATCTCGGTCTGAATGGTGTCCCGGAGGAATGTGTGGCTGTCAGACCTTGAGGAAAACCATAAGCTGTCCTTGTGATAAGTGCGCTGATCAACAGAAAACAAATATTACTCACACCAAATCAAGTATATCATCAATTAACTACAATATACTTTGAACCCAGAAGCCACGTTAGAGTACACAGACTATAATATATATGTTGAGAGTTGAAATTGAAGATACGAATTAACAGGGATCCCAGAAGAAACCCTCAAATTTCTCCTTTATTATCAACGTTTCGCCTTTCCAGGATCTCAAAATAAGGGCGAACTTAATATACAAAGTGACAGAGTGACTATAACATATATCATTCAGGAAGTTCATCTCCTATTAGTCACCCTCCACGTACATTGCCAGCCTCTCCCGACTCCATACTCCCTGGCAGGCTGTATTAGCATGGCAGGGACGCTGAGGACGCAGTGATGGAGATGAATGCGGTGCTCACGTGGGGAAGCGAAGCCCACTCGTACCTAACTGTATTTCCCTGGATAGAAAGCCAAACACGGAAAGCTATTGTTAATGGCGCATACATTAATCATGAGCTTTACCGCTACACTACTCCTACCGCCTCTTCCTCTTTCGCTTCCTCCTCTTCCCCCTCCTCCTTTTCCTCCAACTTCTCTTTCTCCTCCTCCTTTACTCTTACAGGAAACAGCACAAGTAAAAATTTAATGTCTATGTTCCTTCTGATTTCTTACGCTTTTGGAATGCATAGCGCTGGAATAAGAATCTACGACATTTACTATGGTTTGTATTTTGAAAAACTTCTGTCCTTCCCCTTCATTATTTGAGAAAAGCTAAATCTAAATTGAAACGATATCTTTAAGGTGTTTTTAAGGTTCTAAAGACAGAGTAACAAAATTTCTACATTGTTACCTGGAGAATCACACATGAAAACTCCGCTAATCATCTCTGTGGTCCTTGGAAAATAGTCAAAGTGAGAGAATAACTCGATTGGAAGGTTATTTTTAAGGTTTAATGGCAGAGACAAAACTTTCGACATTATTACAGTGGCCTTGGAAAATAGTCGTGGTGAAAGAGCAAAATGTTTCTGAAGACGGACACTTATAGACAGTTCACCTTTGATATTACACCGTGAGGCTTTTGCCATTCATCTTCCTGACATGAAGAATAAAGCAGATAAGAGAGAAGACGAGGAGCCATGCTGGAGGCAGGGAAGAGAGAGAGAGAGAGAGAGAGAGAGAGAGAGAGAGAGAGAGAGAGAGAGAGAGAGAGAGAGAGAGAGAGAGAGAGAGAGAGAGAGAGAGAGAGAGAGAGAGAGAGAGAGAGAGAGAGAGAGAGAGGGCAAGAGAAAGATGATGATGATGATGATGATGATGATGATGATGATGATGATGATGAAGATGATGATGAGGATGGAGGAGAAGGAGGAAGAAGAAAAGGAGGTGGAATTTAAGAAAAGCAGAAAAAGATAAGGCAAAAGGAAGATGAGAAGAAAAAGGCTCGTAAGAGAAGTAAGAGGAGGAGGAGGAGGAGGAGGAGGAGGAGGAGGAGGAGGAGGAGGAGGAGGAGGAGGAGGAGGAGAGTGACAGACTTTAAAAGGATTGGGCTACGAAAGTGTTATGGCGTTAGTAGAATCAGCAGAGTGTGTGTGTGTGTGTGTGTGTGTGTGTGTGTGTGTGTGTGTGTGTGTGTGTGTGTGTGTGTGTGTGTGTGTGTGTGTGTGTGTGTGTGTGTGTGTGTGTGTGGTGGGTAGGCAGTGTTGCTGTGGCCTTTGAGACTGTAAAACTGCCGAGAGAGAGAGAGAGAGAGAGAGAGAGAGAGAGAGAGAGAGAGAGAGAGAGAGAGAGAGAGAGAGAGAGAGAGAGAGAGAGAGAGAGAGAGAGAGGGAGGTTAATGCCACAAGACGGCGTGTGTTGTGGCGTTAAGGTGATGGCGTTCTGATGTCAGGGTGAGAGAGAGAACGAACGAGGTGGAGGGCGCGGAATGAGGCAAAAGGAAGATAATAAAAAAAAAAGGAAGAAGGCAAGGAATGAAATGAAAGGCGTAGAATAAGAGGAAAGGAAAGAGGAGAAGAATAAGAGATACAAAAGAGAACGAGGAAAAAGGAAAGTAAT
>NC_059271.1:1270000-1292500 GCF_017591435.1 Portunus trituberculatus | reverse complement strand
TACATGATGGGTAAATGTAGTGACCAGGCTAAGAAGGAGAGGAACGATGTGAATAAATAGCGAGGAAATGAGAGATGAAGTTAAGTGGAAGAAAAGAAAAGAGAAAAAAAATTTATAGCAGGTAAAGGAAACGGGAGATAAAAGAGAGATGTGAATAGATAAAGAGGAAAGAAAAGATGAAAAGGTATAGTAGAAAAGAAGGAAGAGAGAGAGAATAAAAAAAATGAGTAGGGAAATTCTAACATGAAGTACGACGAAGAGGAGGAAGAAAATAAAGCGTAGAGAAAAGAGGATCAAAAGTAAGAGATCAGGAAGATTAGAATAAATGAAATGGAAGGAAAACAATTAGGAGTAAGTTATTTAAGTAAAAGGAGGAAGATGAAAAAAAAATAATGAAAACGTGAAATGAATAAAAAAAAAAAAATTACCGCATAGAACAAAGAAAAAAATAAGGAAATAAAATAGAAAAAAAAAACAATTTGGAGAAAGTGATTAGAGAAAAAAAAAGGAGAAGAATGAGGAAAAATAAAAAACGTGAAAGGAGGAGGAATAAAAAGAATATTAACGCAAACAACAAAGAAAAAAATAAATAGAGAAATAAACAAAATGAGAAAAAAAAAAACAATTTGGATTAAGTGATTAGAGAATAAGGAGAAATGAGAAGACAAAAAAACATAAAAGGAGGAGGAATAAATAAAAGAAGAGGAAGGAAAGGAAAACATAAATAAATGAAGGGTAGGAAAGTAAAGGAAAAGATGAAAAAAAACCAAGAAAGATAAAATAAAAAGAGCAGAAAGAAACACATAGATAGAAGAAGAAATGAATGAATGAAGGAATAGGCACATGACACAAAAAAGATACGTTAGAAAAATAGATAAGCAATAAGGAAAACAAAAAAGAAACAAAAGAAACAAAAGAAAAGAATGAAATGACTAAAAGAAAACAAATAAAAGAGAAGAAGAAGAAAATCTTTCAAGTGAATAAAGAATAAGAATAGAAAGAGAAAAGCGAATTGAACAAAAGAGGAATAGCAGAAAAAAACGAGCAGAGAGGTGAAAGAAGAGAGGAGAAGATTAGAAAGATGAGAAACACGAATAAAACAAAGAATAAAGACGAAAAGGAAGAGTGGGAAGATGAACAGAATAAAAGAGAGGAAGAAAATAGAATAAAAATAAAGGAATAAGGAAAGGGAAGATCAGAACACACGTGGCGAGGAACAGAAAAAGAAGAGAAAGAGAAAAAAAAAGTAAAATACAACGTTAAAAAGGATGAACATGAAGAGGAAGCGATGAAGGGTGAACAAAACAACAAGGAAAGAGAAGAACAAAGTGTAAAAAGGGGAATGAGAAAGATAACAAAAAGCAAAACAACGAACAAGATAATAGGGAAGAGAAAGAGAATAAATAAAGAAGAGGAAACATGAACAAAACAAATGTGAGAAAGAGCAAGAGAGGAGGAAAAAAAGAAGAAGAAAGATAATTAGAAAATAGTAAAAAGAGAAATGAGAAGGATGAAAAAAAAGCAAAACAACGAACAAGATAAGAGGGAAGAAAAAGAGAAGAAAGAAGAGGAAATGTGAACAAAGCAAAAGTGAGAAAGAGCAGGAGAGAGGAGGAAAAAAAGAAGAAAAAAATAGATAATTAGAAAATAGTAAAAAGAGGAATAAGAGGACAAAAAGCAGAACAACGAACAAGATAAAAAGAAAGAAAAAGAGGAGGAAGAAGAAGAAGAAGAAATGTAAACAAAACAAAAGGGAGGAGGAAGAACAGGAAAGAGTAGAAAAAAAGAAAACAAAGGACAATTTGAAAAACTAAAATACAGGAAATGAAAAAAAGAGGAAGAGATAAAAGAAAGGAAAGAGATAAAGAGAAGAAGAAGAAGGGCAAACATGAACAAAACAAAAAAGGGACGAGGAAGAACAGGAAAGAAGAGGAAAAAAAGATGAAGATATCAAAGGATAATGATTCTTTTATCTTATCTCTCTGTAAACATCACCTGTAGGCTATTTAGGCCTATCTTTATGTATCTGGTAGTGGAGAAAAGAGAACACAGTCTCTTAAGGGATTTCGGAGACCACTGAAGGAAGATAAAGGCTGCTGGAGTGTGTGTGTGTGTGTGTGTGTGTGTGTGTGTGTGTGTGTGTGTGTGTGTGTGTGTGTGTGTGTGTGTGTGTGTGTGTGTGTGTGTGTGTGTGTGTGTGTGTGTGTGTGTGTGGCGAGGTGGAGAAAGAGAGGGAAGAAATCTTTATAGACCTTCACTACTTTTCAAGGGCTCTAGTTGCAGGGACACAGGTTTTCAAGGGTGTTTTACTGTTCTAGCGAGAGGCAGTGTAGTAGTGATAGGAAGTCGACCACTATAGGATTGTTTGACAGAACTATAAGGCAGTTGTTGGTAAATCTAGCTGGTAATATAGTGTATGAAAAAATGCAGTGTGTGTGAATGACAAGAACTTAAATAGCAAGTGAACATTAAATGGTTAGTGAAGACGGGAAGAAAAAGGAAAAAAAAAAAAGATGATGTAATAAATGTAGATGAAAAATAAGCCAAGGTAATGACAGTGGAAATTCAGACATACTAGAAACAGAAATTCGGAAATCAAGACTTGTTAATGGCAAAACTAAATAGACAAACGAAAATTGTTAATATGTGTATGTGTGTGTATATATAATTAAGTTTCGCCACTAAAGTCTTTACACATAAGAACGAAAAACGTGCCATACCCTATTTATTCAGGGGCTTTGATGGCAGGACCACATCAGGAGATTGGAGAAAAAGAAAACTAAGAGGGAAGTGCAGCAGGACGCGAGGAAGGTGTCCAGCGAAGGACTGAGGACTCACCAGGCCACCAAGCAGACACAAAAGCGAGCCAAGGCAAAAGTGTGTGAGACGGGAAAACGTCTGGCCTTCAGTGTGGAAGGAGGCTCGAGTAGTTCCTGTACACAAAAAGCTCCAGGACGGACCCAAAAAACTACAGACCCATATCCCTGTTGTCAGTGGTGGGTAAAGTGTTTGAGAGGGTCGTGGCAGAGGTGGTGTGTAGCCATCTCAAGGACAATGCCCTCCTCTCAGACCAACAGTTTGGGTTCAGACCTGGAAGGTCAACCTCCGACCTAATGATGCTTCTCACCAGGCAGTGGCAGGACGCCCTCGACGACGGCAAGGACACTATAGTGGTTGCTTTGGACATAGCTGGAGCTTTTGATAAAGTATGGCACAACGGATTACTGGAAAAGCTTCGTGCTAAAGGCATCCAGGGTGGCTTGCTACGACTCCTGGGAAATTACCTGCAGGACAGAAGCCTCAAGGTGGTTGTCAACGGGCAAACATCTGAGTCCCTGCCTGTGGAGGCATCAGTGCCACAGGGTTCAATTCTTGGCCCACTCCTGTGGAATATCTACGTGGATGATCTTCTCCAGCTACTGCCAGGAGTCAAGGCCTATGCTGATGACTGCACCCTCTCCTATACCTATCCACGCCAGGACAGTGGGCGGGCTGCTGAGGCCATCAATCAGCAGCTACGAGTGATAAAGGAGTGGGGTGCTCGCTGGCAAGTGACATTCGCGCCGGAGAAGACACAGGCAATGGTTGTCTCTCAGTACGAGAGAGAGAGAGAGAGAGAGAGAGAGAGAGAGAGAGAGAGAGAGAGAGAGAGAGAGAGAGAGAGAGAGAGAGAGAAGATGCTGCAATACCACCTGACCCAGAGCCTGAGCGTCCCTTGATTGTGTGTGTGTGTGTGTGTGTGTGTGTGTGTGTGTGTGTGTGTGTGTGTGTGTGTGTGTGTGTGTGTGTGTGTGTGTGTGTGTGTGTGTGTGTGTGTGTGTGTCGAAAGTGGAGATAATGAAGAGTAGAGAGGAGAGGGAGAGAGATAGAGAGGATTAATGGAGATGAGCAAGTAGGTAGAGGGAGAAACGGAAAAAAAGTACTGATGAGATGAGAGAAGTGTGTGAAAGTGAGCAAGATGAAAGAGAAGCACCATTAAGAGAGAGAGAGAGAGAGAGAGAGAGAGAGAGAGAGAGAGAGAGAGAGAGAGAGAGAGAGAGAGAGAGAGAGAGAGAGATCATTAAAGACTCAGAGTACTATTTTAACCCTGTCCCTGAAATTTGGCTAACTTTCATGTCTTTTGGGGAACTGGCAACATAGTGGACCTTTTTTTATCCATGTTTTGTTGCCCTTGTCCTGCTGTTTCTAGTGCATAAAAAAATAACATATAGAAAAGCTTAATTCAGAGTCTCCCTTACACGTGCTGCTTGCTGCCTTCACGCGCCAAGGTTAGGTTGTACTGACGGTCATCACGGAACTCCACCATTGCTACACACACTAAAAGTTCCAAAGAATATCCAGACATGAAGTGACTCATATTTGCTACTTATCTTTCATCAGTTCAGAACATACACACACAGAGACAGACAGACAGACAGACAGACAGACACTCACTCACTCACTCATATACACTCTCTCTCGTCCACATCTGCCTCCATATCAAAAATGGCTCTAATTTTCTGCACCTCTTTTATTTTAAGGAAAAGTATAGCTTGGAGATCTTTTTCCTGTGTTTCTGTCTTTCAATTTTTGTATGTGGCTCTTATTTGCTGCTTTATTTGATTTTCATTTTAAGGGGTAATATAGTTTTTTTTTCTCTCTTTTCGATCGTTTCTTTCTTTACCTTTGATTTTCTGCAATTACTGACGGTTCTTTTATACACTAGCTCAACTCGAGTGTAGGTTGGGCTTCCTCACTCGGGGCAACGGTTTCCTAGCGGGTGGGCTTTGAGAGAGGAGGTATCCCAAAAAGTATCCCTTTAGCCCATAAATTCCCATGAAGACCCCACACGGTATAGATTAAAAAAAATATATATACAAGATTTAGAAATGAGGTAATATATTTGAGTTGAAATTAAACCCTTCAATACCATGTCAAGTTTTCATATTTATTCTGCTTACTCTTTGGTGATCTTATACAGTTTCAGAATCTTATGTGAAGAGTTGAAATAGTGAAGACTCTGGTCATTAATGTTCTAACCTTCAAAAACCCTTCCCAATGTCAATAAATTCGTCTAACCACACCTAGATCTCATGGTAGAAATGTGTCCTAGTACTGATGGGGTTAAAAGCGTTTCTATGTGTAAAGGCTTAGCTATAAAAAAAGACAAAATGGTATTATGCTAGTCAACAATAATCAGTCCTTCGTATTTCTAGACTTATGATTTTCAGGTTCTTATCTTTCTCATTATTATCATTATCTCCTACAAGTTGTTATTACCATTATTCTCATCATCATCTCATTTCATAAGATTTTTCCTTCGTTTACATTGTACAGAAAAAAAAAATACTTAATTGCAAGTTGATCTTATATATGTATACCTGTCAAGGCTAAAAGTATTAACTGTCATCATTATGTTTACTGCGAATGTCGTCTTGTCTTAAAAAAAAAATTGCATCACAGGTTTTCTTATTTGCATGTTAATTTTACGTATATATGTCAAGGCTAAAAGTATCAGTTATTATCATTACGTTCAGTGTTAATACTATCTTTTCTTAAAGGTGCACAATCATATGAAAATAAAGAATATCACGATAGATTTCCTCATTGCAAGTTAATTTTACGTTTGGTTTTTTGAACAATATAAGTATTTATTATTTTTCTCATTACGTTCACTGTTAATCTTTTCTTAACAGTGTATATTTCTAGAGAAATAAATAATAGCAACAAAAATGCAAATTGATTTTACTTTTTTTTTAAGGCTAAAAGTATTAATTGTTATCATTACGTTCCCTATTAATCTTTTCTTAACAGAGTATATTCCCAGAAAATAATAAAGACTAGCAACACAGTGTTTCTTATTCTCAAGGTTGCAAAACTATCCAAGAGACGAGTGGCAAAAAATGCGCTTGTAAAAACTCGTAAGTGATTCCTGGAAAACTTGTCTAGCAGTGAAAGAGTGTAGGAGTGAAGGGGAAGGAGAGAGAAAGAGAGGGAGAGAGAGAGAGGGAGAGTGGGGGATGAGGGAAGCGATAAGAGGATGTAGAAGAGGAGATGAACGAGGGGAGGAATGTGCCGCGGGGATTACAGTGTTTTGCCTCTAAGCACTCAAGAAATACAAAGAGAAGAAGGAAATGACTACCTAGCATAGACTACCTAGCACGTAACTTATATACAACTTTAGAATGTAACATAAACTAAATATATTAAAGTGCATCCATATTAGAGTTTTGCCATGAAAAACTAACAAAATAAAAGAAAAACAACTTATAAATGAAACTGATATTATTAAAAAAAGACGAAATATTTTAACTTTCTCCTCTGACATACTTTTCTTCTATTTTTTTTCACCAGAAGTTCCCTAAATCTTCTTTCAGTCTCCATCTTTTTTCTTAGCTTTTCTCTTCCTCCTCTTCCATTCCTCTTACTCTCTCGTTCTTCCTTCTCCATCCCTCACTTCTCCGATCATATCATCTCTTTTTCCTCCTTTGTATATCACTATTCTTTTTTTTATTCCTCTTATTCCTCCTTTCATTTCTTTTTCTTCCTTTCCTATTCAAAAATCTCTCTCTCTCTCTCTCTCTCTCTCTCTCAAGGAACAAACATCCCGTAAAATATATGCCGTAAAATTATTATAGATCATGGTTGAGCACACCCACAGAGAGAGAGAGAGAGAGAGAGAGAGAGAGAGAGAGAGAGAGAGAGAGAGAGAGAGAGCTAAACACTCGAGACAGTGATCTGGTTAAATCTCTCTCTCTCTCTCTCTCTCTCTCTCTCTCTCTCTCCCAACTAAACGCAATTTGTTCTTCTCTAAGACTTTTTACCAGACAATTTATCTATCAAAAGAGTAAATAATCTTTGGCAAACAGGATTATTGGAGCGGATTCACTGAAGGGATATTTACTAACTCCCTTCAATACTGGGACACATTTTTACCTTGGAATTTGTCTACGACTAGACCATTTTATTGACATTAGGAAGCGTCCATGGAGATCAGAAGATAAATGGCTAGGGTCTTCACTATTTAGATCTACAACATAAGTTTCTGAAGCTGTATAAAGTCACCAAAAAGTAAGCAGATTGAATACGGAAACGCGTCATGGTATTTAAGGATTTAAAAGACTTATTGACAACATAGCTATCACAAGGTAATGGTAAGCAAAGGGAGGCAGATAATGTTTGTCTCTCTATATGTATGTGTTTGTGTATCTAGGTATGTATATCACAGGGTATGAATATATATAATAGTCTATTTTTACAGATTTACAAGATATATTTATATGCACATTTGTTATTATTAGACATATATTAACCCCTTCAGCACCGTGACGCGTTTTCATATTCATTCTGGTTACTATTTGATGATTTAATACAGCTTAAGAAACTCATGGAAGGATTAAAATAGTGAAAACTCTGGATATTAATCTTCTGACGTCCACAGGCCCTTGTGAATATCAATAAAATGGTCTAATCGTACAGAAATCTCAAGGTAATCATGTAGCACAGTACTGATGGGGTTAATAGGGACCAAGAAGAGCAACATAGGAAGAGTAAGACAAGGTTATTAAACGAGAGACTGGTGGTGAGACAGCACGATTACCTTCCTCTTTATAACATTGCTAAAAGTGTGTGTGTGTGTGTGTGTGTGTGTGTGTGTGTGTGTGTGTGTGTGTGTGTGTGTGTGTGTGTGTGTGTGTGTGTGTGTGTGTGTGTGTAGCCAGATGGAGTTTTAGGCATCTTTAAGGCCAGCCCGTGCACTCAATAAGGACAGACACACAGACAGACACACAAGACAATTAATTCCATTAGCACACTCTCCTTCTATCTTCTCACTACTCCACCACCACCACCACCACCACCACCACCACCACCACCACCACCACCACCTATCAATTCCTAACCGACTGCTCTCCGTTTTTCGAGGCTTTTACTTCCTTCTCTCTCTCTCTCTCTCTCTCTCTCTCTCTCTCTCTCTCTCTTATGTCACCCTTCCCTTTCTTCATCTAATTATCCTTGATCCTTTCTGCCATCTAATTATCCTCTCTCCTCTCTCTCTCATCTCTCTCTCTCTCTCTCTCTCTCTCTCTCTCTTACCCAAAATCCTCTACTTCCACTTCCCCAATGACTGTCCCCTTTTTTGTCTGTCTGTCTGTCTGTCTGTCTGTCTGTCTGTCTGTCTGTCTGTCTGTCTGTCTGTCTGTCTGTCTGTCTGTCTGTCTGTCTCTCTCTCTCTCTCTCTCTCTCTCTCTCTCTCTCTCTCTCTCTCTCATTCACGTGACTTAAACTTCATTAAATCTCTTATTTTTATTTTCTTTCTTTACCATACGTCGATTCTCTCTCTCTCTCTCTCTCTCTCTCTCTCTGACTCTAAAATATTTGAACACCGATTCCTCTCACACTTCACCAACCATCCTCCTCCTCCTCCTCCTCCTCGTGATCCTACTCTGACCGTCCTTCCTTCCTGCCTTCCTCCATCCCTCACTCCATCTCTTGACTCGTGGTGGAGGTCAGAAAGTGCTAAACCTGCTCCCAAATTTACAGACAATGGGAAGGAAAATTTCTAGGCATGGGGAGTGAATTCTTGTGTGTGTGTGTGTGTGTGTGTGTGTGTGTGTGTGTGTGTGTGTGTGTGTGTGTGTGTGTGTGTGTGTGTGTGTGTGTGTGTGTGTGTGTGTGTGTGTGTGTGTGTGTGTGTGTGTGTGTGTTGTTTAGCTCCCTCTTGTGTTTATTTTATTATTCATTGCTTTGTGTTTTCTTGTTTTGTCTATTCTTTGTGGTTTTTATTCGTTGTATTTCTCCTCGTTTATTCCGTGTTTTTACTGCTCGTAAGGGGTGTTCCAGTATTTTGTTATTGTTTATTTCCCTTTTCTATTCGCTCTCTATTCATTTTTCATAGTTTTTTTTTTATCAGAGTCGTTTCGTGTAATGTGTTTGATCGCTCTATTTTGAGATGGGTATTTTTTTATTTCGTCCTTTTTATTTAAGTTTTATTCACTTTTTACTCTTTTTGTTTTACTCCATTCTTTATATTCTTCTATTTTCTCATTTATTTTTGTTCCATTTGCTCTTTTTTGTAATTACTGTATATATATTACCCTTTGTATTTATTTCCCTTTCATTTTACTTTCATATTTACATTTCCTGTAATTTCATTTATTTTTTCTCTCTTGCACTTTTTTGGCTTTTTTAATCCTTTATGTCATTTCCTTCATCCTATTCATATATTTACCACGTTCCTCAAGCATTATCTTCCTGACTCCACGTTTCCTTTACCTTCATGACACGTTTGTTACTACACCAGGCCAGCTGCTAAACACGTGACAAGACTTGACCACAGCACCAGGAACTAATTTGAACGGCTGAACGAAGGAACGATGACTAAGATATAAAAAGAGGCATTATTAGTTGTACATATGGCAATTGAACGGTTGAGCGACGGAAGGAAGACTAAGATATAAGAAAAGGCATTATTACGAGTACACATGAACGGTTGAACGCAGGAACGATGACTAAGATATAAAAAAAAAAAAAACATTAATACGAGTAAACATTATATTCCCTCACATTTCCTCCTCCGATCCCTTCATTTTTCATCCAATATTCTTCTCGCCTTTCATTCATACGCTCTTCTCTTTTTCTCTCTGCTTGCATTCCCATTATCGTCTTGTCCGCGTTGCTCCTCCGTCCATTTGTCACTCTTACTTATTCGTCTTTGTTCCTCATTCTGTCCCTTTATCAGCTTTCATCTTTTTTCGCATTTCTTATCAGCTTCTCGCATCTCTCGGATTTTCTTCTTCGTCTTTTATTCTTCTTTTCCTCTCTCTCTCTCTCTCTCTCTCTCTCTCTCTCTCTCTCTCTCTCTCTCTCTCTCTCTCTCTCTCAACATAAAGTACCATCTAAGAATGTTTCAATCCAATCCAAATTAGAAGATTATTGGCTATCATTATATGTAAAAACTCTCTCTCTCTCTCTCTCTCTCTCTCTCTCTCTCTCTCTCTCTCTCTCCCTGGCCTACTTTCCTTCATCTCCAGCGGCAAAAAAGAAGGCAAACTTTCCCGCCATTCCATCCCTGGCGATAATAATATGTTTGGGTCACGTATGTGCTCCCATTCCTTCATTCCTTCCTCCCCTCACCGCGCCGCCATCGCTCTCTCGCTCTCTCATCATCATCATTTGCCCCCTCCTACTCTTCCTGGTCTCTTGCTTTCATCTCCTTGCTCTCTCTTTCTCTCCCCCCCGTCTCATCTTCAGCTTTTCATGAGCCTTATCACCTCTCTCTCTCTCTCTCTCTCTCTCTCTCTCTCTCTCTCTCTCTCTCTCTCTCCCTCTTCCTGAAATACCTATTTTGGTCTTATTGTTTATCCCTTCTTCCCTTCCGTCCTTCATTTACCCTCATTCTTCTCTCTTCTCTTCCTCTTCGTAAATACTTCATTAGGTTTATTTGCTTCCCCTGCTGGTGTTGCTTCCCACTTCCTTCCCGCTCGGGCGTTTATTATCACCTTCAAAGACGCGCTTCACATCCCTTCACTCCTTCATCACTTCCTAGCGTCCTTTTCCTTTCCTTAGAGTTATCACTTCCGAGTCACTAAGAAATCTGCGGCACAAGGAATGAAAGAGGCTGAATAAGAGTGTGGGGCAGTAAGTTTTGACTGTGGTGATGGTGGTGACGATGATTGGTGGATGTATGTCATGGCAGTGTTGAGGTGTTGTGAGGTGAGGTGTGGGTGAGGTGAGGTGATTCGTGGTGATGTGAGTTGTTTGAGGTGATGTGAGGTAATGTGATTTGAGGTGATTTGAGGTGATTTGAGATGAGGTGAGGTGATTTGAGGTGTAGTGAGATGTGAGGTGAGGTGAGATGAGGTAAGGGAAGATTAGTTACTAGAATAAAATAGTAAGGCAAATTAATCACTGGAAATCCCTGCCTGCTCTCTATTTCCTTCTTCCTATGACTTGACTGCATTTAAGAAGAAGGTTTTCAAGACATTAATTTATCTATTTCCTTTGACTATCTCTCTCAGACCTGTTTGGGGACTGGCATTCTAAGAGGGGACTTATTCTTAACGTAAAGTAATATAGGGTAAAGTAAGATAAGGGGTAATATAAGGTAAGATAAGGTAAAGTAAGGTAAGATGATACAAAGTAAGGTAAAGTAAGGTATTACAAGGAAAGGAAAGGTAAGGTAAGGTAAGGTAATATAAGGTAAGATAAGGTTAAGGCAAGTGGAAGATAAAGTCAAGATCGGTTTGTTTTATATGAGGTTAGGTTATGCAGGTCCTCCGTGATGAACGAGGCGGTAAAATGGTGATGCATTTGCACGGCATGGTGCGGGCCAGGCTTCTCAGTTCCTCAGAGCGTCTTCCACTTGATTTATTGACGCGATTTGCTTGCCGCTGCACTCATGCGAGACCACTAAGTCAGGCGGCCAAACATGAATCACTCAAATGATACATAATATGACCCAGACTAAGATATTTTCCTCTCTTTCCAGGTACGTATTGTGTTCTCATCACGGACCAACAAATGCACTGCATGACAAGGTGAGAGCTGAGAATGTCGCTGAAAATTTCCTCGCACCACCAACACCGAAATGTAAAATGGTTGTGTATAATTTATGGTATGGAGCGGACGAGGTGTTCATCTTGTCCTGCAGGTCCCTCGACGCAGTGGCAGGGTATTTGTCTTCCTGGCGGAGACACCGGTGGCTCCCTCAGGTGTTACTAACCTACTCTGTTAGCAAGCAAGTGTGCACCGTGCATGAATAACCTATCCTCTTATTTGCCACATCTTCCCCTGGGCTATGATTCCTCCCTCCCTCTCTCTCTCTCTCTCTCTCTCTCTCTCTCTCTCTCTCTGAAAATATTGTTTAAATGGTGCAAGCGATGGTCTGTGGATAATTCATGAGTGATATTTACTCTTCATTATGATAATTTGCTTTATGGTGTTACATAATTAATGATATTTTCTAATGTAGCAAGGCAGCCAATCAATCAGCTTTGCATCAATCATAAGTGCTATGCAGGCGTGTTACATCATTGTACTGACTGACTTGTTGCGGTGCCATGACGCTGTAATGATGTCCGTGAGTCCAATTTTGTGTGTTAATGCAGAGAGTAATGAAAACTGTCACCATACAAATTTAAGTTAGTCACCACACGTTACATAGTAAAATTTTGTGATATATTCATACTAATTTTTTTATAATTAATAATGGAGACACTCAATATAATGATTAATTTATACAGCATTAACCCTTTCAGTACTGGAACGCATTTTATACCATGAGTTTTGTGTTTCATTGGACAGTTTTCATTGACATTAGGAAGAATCTAAGAAGGTCTTCACAATTTGAATTCGCACATAAGTTTGTAAAGCTGTACAAAATCACCAAATAGTAAGCAGAGTAAATATAAAAAAAATTCGTCATGATACTGAAGGGATTAATTAATACCTAACTCGTTCACCATCGATAACTCATTCAAAACTGATAAGACAATCTTTGGGAACTTTGCAACACATTCAGCGTTGATAACTATCTCACTCAGATTTAGTAAACACAGAAATGTCCATTTACAACTCACTCAGACTTCACAACTCCTTCACAATTTACCAATCCCTCTCTTACTAACATAACGAATTCTAATCCCTAAAAGAATGTAAAGTGTTATGATGAAGGAGAGTTGACACTGAACACAGACCACAAATCAGTCCAAATATTTCCATCAGTGACAACACGTGTTAACTCCGTGGAAAGATGTGAAAACCGTATTGGCACTTGAATTGAACACTGAGAAAAGCCTGAACAAAAACAGTACAGAAAACGACAAAGTCAGAGTACAGAGAGCAGCAGCAGCCATCAATGCCGTGGATATTGCACCAAGCTCCTCAGGAATTTAAAACAGAAACGAAGGAGTAGTTGTAAAAAGAAACGTAAATACCAAATACAAATAATCACATAGTCAAACATAAGGGAGATTCTATTAGTTTTTCTCATATTTTCGCTTTTAATATTGCAAGTTTTTTCCAATTTATTTTTTTGTTTCTCGTAGTAATAGAGGAAAAATGAATACAAAAGTGAAAATAATTGGTAAAAGACGTACAATGCTTAAAGTTTATGATATTTTCCAATGTTTTAACTGAAATGAAAATAAACACTTTCGAAACAACTTTAAAAGAAACACAAAGGTGGAACATGATCAAAGGTATTTAATGATAAGTGAAATGCGTACATACTCGTAATAATTTCTTATCTAAAAGGAATATCATAGCAAATGTAAAGACGTAAAATTGAAAGGTTAAACAAGCAGCATTTATGTTTCAAAGCTACTGTGATTTTTTTTTTCAGTTATAGACAGTGAGAACATGAAAAATTTACAACATTGGTGAGAGATCTACATTAATACACTCACTCTTTCTCTCTCTCTCTCTCTCTCTCTCTCTCTCTTTCTGAGGCCCTCTCGCGTTTGCATATAAATAACATCATAAATAATGCCAAGATATGCTGCTCTGTTTTTGCACATTTGTATATTATTTCCATAGTTTCTTTCTAACTTCGCAATCTCTTTTCCACACCACCACTGGCCTTCCCCCCCTCTCTCTCTGTGTGTGTGTGTGTGTGTGTGTGTGTGTGTGTGTGTGTGTGTGTGTGTGTGTGTGTGTGTGTGTGTGTGTGTGTGTGTGTGTGTGTGTGTGTGTGTGTGTGTGTGTCGTCATGATCTGTGTTTATTCATATGAAAGAATATACACTATAAAACTGCACAAAAATTAAAATAAAATCCAACAAAAGAATACCAAAATAAATAGACAGAAATATTCCGAGCATAAAACAGCGTTGCCGGAGAGACAAGTAAAACAATACGTATTAGAGAAAAAAATATAATGAAAAGTGAAAGATCTTGTTTATTATTTACTGAGAGAGAGAGAGAGAGAGAGAGAGAGAGAGAGAGAGAGAGAGAGAGAGAGAGAGAGAGAGAGAGAGAGAGAGAGAGAGAGAGAGAGAGAGAGAGAGAGAGAGAGAGAGAGACGTCCTTCAACAATTAAACCTTTTACTATCAAATCTTCTCTTGATATTCATTTTTCTATACACATTGAATTATCATATTAAGATTATTGTACTTATTAAAATAACCTCATTTACCTATCCACGTGGTGCATCAATTTAATATTCTTAATTGCTCTTAATTAGGAGAAACATTGAAAGTTCGCAGTTGATTCATGTATAAAAAGAGGTCAAATGTCAAAAGTAGTAGTAGTAGTAGTAGTAGTAGTAGTAGTAGTAGTAGTAGTAGTAGTAGTAGTAGTAGTAACAATAATAATAATAATAATAATAACAACAACAATAATAATAATAATAACAAACAACAACAACAACAACAGTAGTAGTAGTAGTAGTAGTAGTAGTAGTAGTAGTAGTAGTAGTAGTAGTAGTAGTAGTAGTAGTAGTAGTAGTAGTAGTAGTAGTAGTAGCAGCAGCAGCAGCAGCAGTAATACTAGAATGAGTAGAAGTAGTAGCATTAATAATAGTAGTAGTGCTGATGGAGGTGTCTGTAGCAGTATTTGTCTGTGTGGTAGAATGAATTAAAAACCCCCACCATTATTATTATCATTACCACTCTCGCATCCTTCCACTATTTGTTCTCATTTCCCGGAGTATGAGCAGGGTAAACACCACAAAACACTTCTCGCAAGCAGGAAGGAACGATAACACGCGCGAATAGATTAAGCAACATTAACAACACTAATCTCAAAAATAGCTTTCTTTATGCAACACAGCTTTCCCTTTGTTCTCTTTACCAAGGAACACACTCCCACTCCCTCTCCCTCTCCCTCTCCCTCTCCGATTCCCCGTTGTCTCTGTCTCTCTCAAAGGGCATCTCATTATCCACTCCATCCACACTCTAAAGGTGATCTATATTAAAGCTCCGGCTGGCCCCCACACGCCTCTTCCTGCCGATCGTAAAATTCCCGGGAAATAATTTGTGTGCCTCGCTGACTAAAGGAATGTAGTCTGCCTTTCTCTCTGGCTGGGTAGAAAAGGTTATGTGAAGGGAGGACGGCAAGGACGGAGACGAGGAGGACCGGGAGAGGAAGAGAAGGACGTGGAGGAGAAGGCAAGGCTGGAGGAGGAGGAAGAGGAGGAGGTGGGGGAGGTGGCCTGGGGTTGATGGAAAAAATTAAGTCAGTAGCTGCTGGAGAAGAGACCAGAGGAGAGAAGATGGGATGAGAGACCAGCAGGAGGAGCACATAAGGAGGAGGAGGAGGAGGAGGAGGAGGAGGAGGAGGAGGAGGAGGAGGAGGAGGAAAAGAAGGAGGATTGTGAGGCTTATACGTACTAATAAAAAAAATCGCATTAGTGTCTTATTTACTGAAGGATTACTATTAATGTTCTCACGTCCATGGCTGATTTAATTTGTTATGGTGATTTGTCTAATTATGACTAAGAAATTTTTGCAGTTGTCCTCGCTAGTTTTATTTTTCTTTTTATCATCATTGTTTGAGTTATTACAAGGAAGGCTTTTGTTTACTGTCTATACTCTCTCTCTCTCTCTCTCTCTCTCTCTCTCTCTCTCTCTCTCTCATCCTCACTGACCCTCTTACCCTAAATCCTCACATCCTTTGTTTACCTCAACCACCTACACAGAGAGAGAGAGAGAGAGAGAGAGAGAGAGAGAGAGAGAGAGAGAGAGAGAGAGAGAGAGAGAGAGAGAGAGAGAGAGAGAGAGAGAGAGAGAGAGAGAGAGAGAGAGAGAGAGAGAGAGAGAGAGGTTTTGACAGGCATGTCAAAACCATTGCCAAGAAAGCCTCTCACAGGATCTCCGCTCTCAGAAGGATCGCCAGTTTCCTCGACAGGAAGGGAGACTGCTGCTGTACAAGGCACAGGTGCGGCCCCACCTTGAATACGCAGCTCTCTCCTGGATGTCCTGTGCCGCCACACACAGAAGGAGACTGGACAGCATCCAACGCCGCGCCATACGGCTAGTAGATGCTGCACTACCACCTCACCCAGAGCCTGAGCGTCCCCTTGATTCACTGGAACACCGCAGAGACGTGGCGGCGATCGTAGTGTTCCATAAGGCACAGGTGCAAAGAGTGCCACATCTGGCAGGGCTGCGTCATCCTCTAAGAGTCACCGCACGGAGCACGAGAACGGTGCTCAATGGTGGTGACGCCGTAGAGGTGCCGCGATCCCACGGGTGTCAGCATCAACGCACCTTCGCAGGACGCGTCTCCAGGATGTGGAACTTGTTCACGGCCGCGGTGCCTCACGTCCAGGAGATGAACACTCACAGTGTCAAACTGATGGCACATAAGTGGAGACAGACACTGCCAACTCCTCTGACACTCTTTGTGACGTGACACTCAGTGTAGTGCAGTGCGTGAATAGTGCTAGTGAAGTGAAACGAATAGTGCTCCATTTGCATGCTGACCATCTTGTATATTATCTATTTTTAAGTCTTGTAAATATTGTAGAGAAATAGATTGTAGTATCCTTAGAATAGGTAGCACACGACAGTGCGCCTTTGGGTACATGTTCCTTTGTATTAAGTTTTGTTTAAATAAAAAAAAAAAAAAAAAAGAGAGAGAGGATGAGTGGATGCAGCAGAGTAGGTAGGAAGATACTCGTAGGTAGATGGGAAGGTATACAGTGAGATAGAGAAATGGATAGGTGGGTGGGTGGGTAGGTGGTTGGCAGTGTGGGTGGGTGGGTAGGTGGGTAGAAGTCGTAGTCATCAACATATCAGTGTCTCCTCTCATCATACTGCTGTCAGAGGAGAGGGAATAGCCTGGCTCAGAGGTCATTAACTTAGGAATCTCAATGCCTCTTTGCAACCTCCCTCCCCCTGGCCCTTCTCCTCTCAATCTCTCTCTCTCTCTCTCTCTCTCTCTCTCCGTTGATCATCCACCAAGCTTTTATTATCGTTAGGTGAATTAGCATCGACTTTCCTCAGGTTTCCCTTTCAGCCACGTTTCTTTTGTCAAACGTGCCAAAGACCGTAAAGGAAGAGTAAGTAGTCGCTTATTTGTTGATTCTTATAATGTGTCATAATGTATAAAAGTAGTAGTATTAGTGGTGGTGGTGGTGGTGGTGGTGGTGGTGGTGGTGGTGGTGGTGGTGGTGGTGGTGGTGGTGGTGGTGGTGGTGGTGGTGGTGGTAGTAGTAGTAGTAGCTAGTTGTAGTTGTGGTGATGGTGGCTGTGGTAGTAGACTTTGAGCTACTGATAATGAGAGAGAGAGAGAGAGAGAGAGAGAGAGAGAGAGAGAGAGAGAGAGAGAGAGAGAGAGAGAGAGAGAGAGAGAGAGAGAGAGAGAGAGAGAGAGAGAGAGAGAGATGGTGATTTTTATTTTTTCCCATCTTTTTACATAGTGGATGCATGTTTTCCTCCTTGCGTCGTGATTACTGCCTAGTTTTGAACCTGTATTTAATTTTAAGGGAATGTGAACAATAAAGCATAAACTCGCACTGGAAACTGTATCACTACATTCTATTCTAACCTCAAAAGTATTGCCAAAAGAATATTCAAAGCTGATCAAACCAATTTAAAAGATAGTTTTGTTTCAGTTTTCTTTCTTTTTTCTCTTTTTTTCTGTACGAAGGAAATTGTGCGTCCTGAAAGGTATCTTTGCTTCATATTCTTCTTTTTGGGACAACTGAAACAAAAATAGTGAAGAAAATATATTTTTTTCCCCACTTTTGTTCTACTTAGACTTCTATTTCTGTCTACCAAAATGAAACAACTAAACGACTCGATTATCGCCATCTATGTACACTGTCACAACAAACAATGATTAAAAAACATTACACAATTTTTTTTCCTACTTTTGCTCTACGTAGACTTCTATTTCTGTCTTCCAAAATGAAACTACTAAACAACTCGATCATCGCCATCTATGTACACTTTGACAACAAACAGTGATGAAACAAACATTGCCTTTCTAAGTTTTTCCTCCACAAACTGTGTAATTTTATTTCAAAATCTCTATATTTTTTTCAAAGACAGAGTAAAAAAAGTCATCTTCTTGTCAAATATTGATACATTTCGGAGTATATCTGATCTTATTTCCAGAAGTTATTATGTACATACCTTCGAAAAAAAACATAATCTAGCTAACCTAAGCTAACTTAACCTAACCTAACCCTATATATACTACAGACCTAATTTTAAAACTGTTCAAAACTAATTAAAAAAAAAAATTAGAAAATATAGTCTTTTTTTCTCATTCTTCGCTTCGATGTCTGTGGGTCGTTGCCTCCCTCGCATATCAGCCTCACCGGAGCTCCATAACGCATCCTTTGACGAGTCGGATTCTGACACGTAATTATCGAGGATGGACTGTTGGGGGAAGGCCGATAGGGCAAAGGGATGGAGATGGAGGCGGTGAGGGTGCAAGTTTATGGACCCCAGCTGAAAATTCTCCTTTTTATTTCCTCATATTTGTCTTTTAATAATTTTTCATTCTCTACGTCAGTATTGGTGTGTGTGTGTGTGTGTGTGTGTGTGTGTGTGTGTGTGTGTGTGTGTGTGTGTGTGTGTGTGTGTGTGTGTGTGTGTGTGTACGCGCATATTTTGGTTGACTATGGTGTTTAAGTTTTGAGAGACCATGGTGTAATAATTATACATATACTTCTATATTTTTTCCACTTGCTTGTGTGTTAATTTGTGAAATTCTGTGCTGACAAGCCCTAAAGGAGAAGAGCATAAACTATATCAATTTTCCTAATACGTGACAGTACATAGAAATCTACCAATTAAGCAGACAACACTTATACATATCTTTCACCAGAAGCATCGAGAAGAGACACAAAGGCAGTGCAACAAACTTAGTGTTAACCTGAGTGAATATATGCACACATTCATAGTGTTCTCGTATTCATTGGCCATAAACCATTACTTTGAGAACGAGGCGCCCTTTGCGAAAATACTCTAAGATTTGTGGTACGTCCGCGGAATTTATTGGCTTTTAAATGAGACAAATCTATGAAGTTTGGAAGCTTGATGTATCTGTGAAGCTTGGAGACACTTTATATTTACCTTTTTCACTCGTGGACGATTTCACAACAGTCACCACCTACATATCAATTACTAAAGGTGTATCATTCCTTCTATCACATCAAAAAAACAATGAAAAGTATGACAGAAAACTAAATTAAAATAGACGAGTGTCTCATTATGTAAAGTTTCGCCAATAAAACGTAACATCTCTTTTTTGCTCCAACACAAAACCTTTTTCAAGCACGTGGGAAAATTTTAGCAGGCCATATTTCTTTTGCTTCCCCGTCTCTTTGTCATGCAAATAGGACACACAGGGTAGCCAACAAAGCACCACCGCCACACCCATCTCCCTACTCCAGCCACCCAACTCTGTGTATGTTCCTTCCTCCTCCAACAAACACCCATTAATCTCTACCATGGATATATTGTGTCTATAAAAATGCTGCAATGCAAGAATGAATTTATTATCAATGCCTACCTAAGAGAAGGTAATAAAGACGAAGATCATAAGGAAAGAATAATGCAGGGAAGGTTTCAGCCATTAGTGCATTGTTCGTGGGGAAAGTATTGGCTGAAGTAAAGAAAGTTATTGGGTAAGAGTGTTTGGTATTAGAGGCTCACATTAATAGGTAGACTCTATATAGGTAGAGTTTGGGTGAATAAATGCACCAGAAAAGAGGAAGGAGGGTAAAGAAAAAGAAGTAGCAAGGGAAAACGCAAAGTAACGGATATAATTAGAGCTGGGAGAAATAAAAAAAAAAATAATAAAGAGGAATGCGGCAAAAGAAACTGATATAATAGGAAAAAAAAATATCTTAGGTTATGAAGAGATACTAAACTGTAGGAAATGAAACAATCAAGTCATGATACACAAAGACACACACAAATAAGAGGAAGGAAATTGTAAAAACAGAAACAGCAAGGAAAAACGTTGAGTAAAGGATATAATTAGAGATGAGAGAGTTAATAAAAACATAAATAAAAACGAATACAGTAAAGAATGTGATATAATAGAAAAAAATACAACTTATCAAGAGAAACTATGGTAAACAAAATGAAACACTCAAATAAAAAGAGACAAAGTGACAGACACAACCATGGGATCAGATCATCTTTGGTACAGTCTTTAACTCTCTGCCTGCTTCTGTATCTCCATCTTCCTGTGACTTGACTTGTTTTAAGAGGGATATCCATTTCGAGATCTTTGGTTCTGTTTTTCGGCTAATTCTTTCCAGTCTTTTAGAGAACGTACATTTGAGGTGGGCCGTTTTTTTTTTAATTGCCTTGGCTGGTTCCCTCTTGCAAAAATTAAAATAAATAATAATAAAAACATTCAGAACCATCCTGTAGTAAATAAAACATGACAAGATTCAACCGTAGAGCTTCACCAAGTAGCTATTTTACCAGTAGATCTGTGACTTGTCGTGACTTCTAGGCTCGTATTCTGAAATACTTCTTTTCTTCACCTTCACTATTTCAAAAGGCTTTATCTATATTTATTTATACACAGTTTTTTTAAGGTTTTTTTTTTTTTTTTTTTACTGTTCTAGAGGAAGAATGACAAGATTTATACTCTATGAACTGAAGAAACACTCTTGAAAACCCTACTAATTATCTCTATGCCCTTTGAAATTAGTCGTGATGGGAGATAAGAGCCTTTCTGAATATGGGCTCTACTGAGATTTATACACTATTAACTATAAAAAACACTCTTGAAAACCCTGCTAATAAATAATCTCAATGCCCTTTGAAATTAGTCGTGGTAAGAGATCAGAACCTTTTCTGTTATGCTTTTCCCCTACTTCTATTTCCCTCTCATATTGATGCTCTATTGTTTTCCTCTACTTCTATGCAGTTTTTCCCGATTTATTTATATATTTTTGCACGTTGAAAAGTTTGTAAAGTATATCCATATAGTTTGATTCTGTCTTTGAAACGGGAGAGCCAAATTTACTCTCCAGTGCTTTTAATATTGGTCCATTTGTTGGAACGCTTTATTAATATTTGAATCAGACCTGTCCCAAAATGTGTGTGTGTGTGTGTGTGTGTGTGTGTGTGTGTGTGTGTGTGTGTGTGTGTGTGTGTGTGTGTGTACGAAGATTGCAGCTATCCATCCAGCTATCCATCCAGCCACACACACACACACACACACACACACACAGAGAGAGAGAGAGAGAGAGAGAGAGAGAGAGAGAGAGAGAGAGAGAGAGAGAGAGAGAGAGAGAGAGAGAGAGAGAGAGAGAGAGAGAGAGACAGAGAGAGACAGAGACAGAGAAAGAGAGATTCACCTGACGTCGTGGGAAAGTAAGTTTATTAAATGGAAATGTGGAAGGAAAGGAATACCAGAGTAAAAATAATCTGATTAATGAATGTGAAAAGGGAATGATGAATGATATCGCAATAACTGATGTAGGTGATTAAATGATGCGGAGAGAGAGAGAGAGAGAGAGAGAGAGAGAGAGAGAGAGAGAGAGAGAGAGAGAGAGAGAGAGAGAGAGAGAGAGAGAGAGAGAGAGAGAGAGAGAATCATTCCAACTAAAAAAAATACCACTTAATAACCATAATTAATAATACTTATATATACAAATAAACTGAAAAAAAAAAAAAAAAAAAATAACGTTAACATATGACAGAATAAAACACAAAACAGGATGAAAACACATAAATATTCCCTAAACAACAAAAATACGTAAATGACAACAAATGACTGCAGCAAAATTCTACTTTACATATATACATTTTTTTTATGCAGGAGCAAAAGAAAAAAATAAATAAATAAATAAATAAAAAAAAAAAAAAGGCCTACATGATTACAAGTTCCCTTAAAAATAATAAGAGGAACCAAAACTCTGGAAAATATGTCTTTAAACTTCTCTCTTAAAATAATTCAAGCAGTGGGAAGATGTAAATACAGAAGCAAACAGGGATTTCCAGTTTATCAGATAAGCATGCCAAAATCTTACAAATCACGGTTTCTCTTCATCCTACAAAACGTTGCTATTCACCTCACGACAACAGGGAAGAGCCAGGGAAGTGCAGAGGCCACGTGAAGAATGCAACACTCACAAGTTTCCGAGGACACCATTTGCTTCCTTATGGTAAAAGTGAAATAATATGTAAATCCAGGAAAAAGAGAGGTGATTTCTGAGATTTTGGGTAAGAGGTGGATTATGTTCTCTTCCTGTGGTGTTTGGTGGGGGTCTCTCTCTCTCTCTCTCTCTCTCTCTCTCTCTCTCTCTCTCTCTCTCTCTAAACACTTCCTTTTGTTTAAACCTTAACCAAAGCTCTGTCCCTCCCTTCTTCTCTCTCTCTCTCTCTCTCTCTCTCTCTCTCTCTCTCTCTCTCTCTTGATTCTCTCGCCCTTCACGGAGGTTTTATTATTTGTGTTAAAAGGAAAAGAAGTTAAAGGAAAAATAGGGAACTAATTACCACCACCTTTGTAGCTTTATATTCTCTCTCTCTCTCTCTCTCTCTCTCTCTCTCTCTCTCTCTCTCTCTCACGACAAGAAAACACTAAATTCTCCCACTGACT
>NC_059271.1:1247500-1265000 GCF_017591435.1 Portunus trituberculatus | reverse complement strand
ACAGATTCCACGGGACGCAAAAAAGGCAATTTCAAATAAACATTCCATCAGGCAACGTCACGACGGAATATTAGCACCTGTGATTATAATTAACACATCAAAGGTAAACACGTAAAAAGAGACGCTCACGAAACATGCATCTTGACTGATCGTGTGATCGTGTGTGTGTGTGTGTGTGTGTGTGTGTGTGTGTGTGTGTGTGTGTGTGTGTGTGTGTGTGTGTGTGTGTGTGTGTGTGTGTGTGTGTGTGTGTGTGTGTGTGTGTGTGTGTGTGTGTGTGTGTGTGTGTGTGTGTGTGTGTGTGTGTGTGTGTGTGTGTGTGTGTGTGTGTGTGTGTGTGTGTGTGTGTGTGTGTGTGTGTGTGTTATTTCAAACCCTGTGTACGTAAAGCAGATGTGAACGATAGCCTACATCGATGCGACGAGAAGGAAGCGGAAGAGAAGGAGGAAAAAAAAAAAAAAAAAAAAAAAGGAACGTAGAAAAGAAGAAGATAGATGAAGTAGTCGTGGTAGGGTGCTCTTTGTCTCTAGTGAGTGGCAGAGGGAGGCCGTGAAAGTCGCTTTGTCGCGGTGAAATGGAAGGGCAGTGAAGAGGCTTACATAGAACAGATCTTGTGAGAGGCAGTGATGGTAGTGGTGATGGTGGTGGTGGCAGCAAGAGAGGGACCTTGATGTTTTCTGTTGTGGTGTGAAGTGGAGGTGGTGACGGTGATTGTGTTAGGACAGCAAGAAGTGTCAGGGAGAAAAAAAAAAAAGGAAGAGAGAGAGACCGAGAGCAAGAGCGAGAGCGAGAGAGCGAGAGAGAGAATATGAGGTAGAGATTATTCCATCGCTTTATCTCCCTCCATTTCACTCCCTTCCTCTACCCTCGCCTCGTCCCAATTCGCCTTGCTTCGCCTCACTTCACCTCGCCTCATCTCGTTCCCAGTTTAATACAAAGGCGGGGCAAGTTGTCGGGGCATTAATCAAACCTTCCCATGTAGACGCGAACTCTTGCTACCCTTCTCCCAGGTGCTGCAAGTCCCCGCGATGCTGCCTACTGCTTCACCCGCCCGCCCAGCCCAGCCACGCTTCTGCCTACAGCATCTCTCATTTGCTAAACTTCTAAGTCTTTTTCCTCTATTGGTAATTTTTTTTTTATTTCTGTTGGTTGTCTTTATCGTGTTTTTCTCTCTTATTTACTTCCCGTCAGTCTTTTTTCTATTTTTTTGTTTAGTTTTAATATTCATTCTTTCTTTGTTTTCCTTCCTATTTTCTTCTGTTCGCTGTTATTTTCATGCTATTTGTTTTTTACTTACCTTCTCCCTTATTCTTGTTATTTCTATCTAGTTTCTCTTTTATTTGCTTTATTTTACTTTTTTTTCTCCTCTCATCCCTTCACCTTATTTATCTTTTTCTTTTCTCTACTTGCTTCTTTTTTTTCGTCTTTTCCATTTTTATCCTTTATCCTTCCTCGTCAATTTTTCTATTTCTTATTTCATTCTTCCAACATTTCTCTTTCTGATCTCTTTCATTTCCTTTCTTTCTCTTTCCTTTGGTTCTTTTATGATCATTTCCTTTACATAATTTGTTCGTCCATCTCTTGAGATTTCATTTTTTTCTTTTAATTTATTTCTCTCACTGGTTCATTTCCATTATTTTCTTTCCTGGTTCTTCTTTACAACAAGTCACATAATATAATTTTGTCGTGTTCCTCTCATTTAATATCGATTTTTTACCCTTTCCTCATTTATTTCTACCCTTATCTTTCAACTATATTATTCTTACACCTGATTTTTCTTGCTATTTATATTTGGTAAGAGCTTTTTTTCACCCTTTTCACACTAGCTAATTATTTCCCACCACGGCACGAAAGCAATAAATCAACAAGACACAGGAAGAGTACGGACCAGTACAAACTAAGGAATAAGATACGAGGACAAATATATATGGAAGTCCTATACATTTTCGCTTCTTTTTCCTCGTCTACCATCACCACCACCACCACCACCACCACCACAACCACCACCACCTTCTCCAAGTCCCCAGTAGTCTCCTGGGTAATTATATTTTAGCCAGAGGAAATACAGGACTTATAAATGGCCTATGAGGAAGACATGAGTGATGGACAGGGAGGGGTGAATGGGGCCCTCAAGAGAATACCAAAATTTATGGCCACAGGGCGGGCAGAAGAGAGAGAGAACAGACGCGGACACAGACACGCGTAGGACAGTGAGTGACGTAGACAGCTTGGCAGGGGAAGTAATAAAATACGTAAGAAAGTAAGGAAATGTCCAATACTCTTGAAGGGAGATGAATGAATTAAAGAAGGAAGGCAGATGAGGATGATGAAAGAGACGGAGGGGGATAATTTGCCGGAGGAATCAAAGAAGTGTGGAGGGGAGGTAAAAATGGAAAGAAAAGGATCCATAATAAGGTTTCGAGGAGACGACACGTGTAGGAAAAGGTGACAAAGATAAAGGAGGGGAAAAATGAGGAAAAAAAAAAGAGAAAATAACAGCCCTGTGTGGACATCACGTCGCTCCCGTGCGAGACAATAGCTAAATTCGTTTTCGTGCACCATACCTACCTATCTGTACGTCTCTCTCTCTCTCTCTCTCTCTCTCTCTCTCTCTCTCTCTCTCTCTCTCTACTACTACTACTACTACTACTACTACTACTACTACTGCTACTACTATTACTTTTGTCCTTATCATTACTATCTTCGTTTTAATTTTCTCTTTTACGTCTCTCTCTCTCTCTCTCTCTCTCTCTCTCTCTCTCTCTCTCTCCACTTACAACCACCACTAACATCACCACCATAACCACCACCGCCACCACTAACATCACCACTGCTATCACCGCCACCGGCACCGCCACCACCACCACCACCACCACCACCGCCTTGACTTCCCGCAGTACATGAAGCAACTGAACTCCTCTATTGTCTAGTGATAAATTTCCTTCACCGCAAAATTTTCTTTATACATTATTTTATTACTTTCCAATTCCTTTCATGGCTTTAGTCGAAGTTGGCAGCGTTACTAGGCGTCCGTGGATCTCTCTCTCTCTCTCTCTCTCTCTGCCTATCCTGTCCCTTCTACCTACCCACATCCTCTCCCTCCCCCAATCTCCCTCCCTGCCCTGCTCCGGTCCAACCCACTCCACCCATCCCGCTTCCCCCGCCCATTCCACCCATCCCTTCCTGTCCCCTTCTACCCACTGGCCTTCTACTGTCCGTTCCCAGCCTCTCCCCAGTTCATTCCATCCCTCCCTCTCCCGTCCCTTCCCGTCTCTTCTCGGCCCTTCCCGCCTTTCATCCCCCTCTCCCTCAGACTCCCCGTCCCGCCACACACACACAGGCCACCATGCCGAAAATTGACTCACCCCGAAAATTGAAAATGGAAACTGGGCGGCTCGCTCTCCGGATCGCCGCCACCGCCACCGCCACCGCCACCGCCGTCGCTGCTACGTTGGTGTTTCTTTGTTTACTCGCTGGTCGGTGTTTTGTTTTGTTATTTTGTGGAGAGATCGTATTGTGGTTTATAGCTCTTGTGTGAGTGGTCTCTGATTTCACACACACACACACACACACACACACACACACACACACACACACACACACACACACACACACACACACACACACACACACACACAGGCGATCATACATACACATATACACAAAAGAAAAGGGATAAAAAAACATCTCTATTTAGCGGCATGACTCACTCATCGCCGCTACTGAGCAAACACAGCCGGTGAAGAAATAAACCATGGATATTATTCTTCACTTTGCTTCCCTGGGCATTAGTCAGTGGGAGTGACAAGTAGCTCTCTATCCACGTAACACTAGCTTATTTATTCTCTCACAGCTATCATTAGAGAAACACACTTATGAAATCTTCGTCTCTTCTACCAAACCACACCTTGACCCAACGAAAGTAATAACAACGAAAACTTGCACCTCTTACTTACTCACTCGTATCACTAAAGAAGCACATTATATAAGGAGACATAACATTGAAACCAGCCTTTACCTAACCACATCTTGAAATAGCTATAACAACAACAGAAACATCTATTATTGATCTCTCACTCACGGCAATCATTAAAAAAACACATTACATAAGAGAAACGGCATAAAAACCACTCTTTTACCTAACCACCCCATCAACAACGATAAAAAACAACAAAAACTTCCACCACACATTCAAACACTCACAACTATCACTAAAAATAAACGCATAACATAAACAAACATAACACAAAAACCACTCTTTTATCAAACCACACCATAAATACACAAAAAAAAAAAAAAAAAAAACCATAACTCACATATCTCTACATATCTTAATACCTGTCACGCCATTAGCCAGGTGAACACACACCCACCTATCACAATTACAGTTCATGCCATTCATTGCTCTTAAACGGACGCACATTAGACGACTCTCCGCTGGTCAATGGGAGGGCGAGCGAGTATAAAAAGCGTGTCCATCCTTGATAAACTCACAGGTGGCGAGGGAGAGGTGGAGCGGAGCAGTCGATTAGTGCGTAAATTATTGAGTTTGAAGGATGAAATATGGAGAATCGAGCTGGGAGATGAGAGAGAGAGAGAGAGAGAGAGAGAGAGAGAGAGAGAGAGAGAGAGAGAGAGAGAGAGAGAGAGAGAGAGAGAGAGAGAGAGAATAAGTAATTACATGCATTCATGATGGATAAAGATTAGGTGAAAAAAATGGCTTACGAAGACAAAGAAATAGACGAAGGAAGCCAAAGAAAGAGATGACGCTGAGATTTGTTAAAGAAGATAAAATTGAATAAAAATATACGATGAAACAGAAGAAAAATCAGAATGGATAAGGAAACGCGGCGTGGTACTAATGGGGTTACTAGCGAAGAAACACATAAAACACAGATTAAGCAAGTGCAGGAGACGATTCGACTTGTGACCTAAGCAGTACAAGAGTTCACTTCACCTCGAGTGCTCTTAAGGGTTGGCGAGAGTGTGAGGATCCGGTCCAATCAGTAGGAAGGGCCTCTGGGGGCGGATCTATACACTGGTACGGTAAAGGCTGCATCCTAACTTTCTGTCCATTGTTTCAACTCCTCCTCCTCTCTCCCTTTCCCCGTCTCCCTCCCCGCCCGTCACCCTAAGCTGCGTCTGTGTAAAGTAGCGTGCAGCGGAACGTTTCTGATAATTATTCGTCACTTTTTCTTTCCCTTTTCTTTTTGTTTAGAGTTTGTTTCTATATTTGTGACTCTTTCTTTTTTTATTTCTACATTTAATTTTGTGGTTGTGTTTCTAATGAATTCTTTACATTTCTTGATTGATAACTATTTTTTCTTACGTTTGGATTAAATTGTTATCTTTTTGTGCATTTATATTATTCAATGTACAACTTTTAATCTTGTTATGAGTGTAGAAGCAATGACCTTATATATGTTTTTATTTCTTCCTTTACACTTCCTTATTATTTAAACAAAACTATGCTTATTTATCATTAAGAGTGTTCTCATTACTAAGTATTCTCATTTCAGAGTAATATTTTCTTTCAAGTTATATATTTTGTTTCTCAAGGATAATTATAGTGTTGCATTTCATCTTGTCACACTCGGAGTCTGTTTATATTTCTACGAGAATCTCATTACAGTCTTTAATTTGATGACATTTCTGTTTCTGCTGTTAATTTCGTTACGTGGATAAATAATCGTCTTTCATTTTTCTTACTGTTCATCCTATCATTGTTATAAACGATATTTGTAACAGTCTCACCCTTCTGACCACCTCCTCTCCGTTGTCCTATATGCGCCACACACTTTCTCTACCACTTTCCATCTTTTCCTATGTAGGCAGCACACTAAACCTTTTTTCTTCCTCCTGGTGTCTTTTTGTCACTTTTCTAATATTACTTTTCAATCCTCGTAACCTCATTCATTCCCTTCCCCACATTCACATCTCTTTTTGTCCATTGTTCGTCCCTTTATATCCAGCACAACACTACTGACCTTTCTCCCTCTCCCGCACTGACGCCTGACTGGGGAGCAGTGACAGAATTACACTCGTCTCACTAACCTTGGGCGATTTGACGATGCGTAAAAAAACAACAACAGGCATTTAGATATTTCAATTACATGAGGACTTCTCTTTCTCATTCACTAACGCTTATTTAAACTGTACCCTTAACCCCTTTACTACTAGGACATATTTTTTACCTTGAGTTTTATGTACGATTAGACCATTTTGTTGTCATTAGGAAGGGTTTATGGAGGTCAGAAGTTTATTGGCCACAGTCTTCACTATTTCAGTCCACACATGAGTTTCTGAAGCCGTATAAAATCATCAAATAATAAGCAAAGTGAATATGTAAACGTGTCATGGTACTGAAGGGGTCGATGTTCACGGCAATGTTTCAACAGACTTCAGGAGCATCAACACAGTGAGCTACATAGGTACACACATATATAGAGCACGATAAAGGGGAAGTAATAAGTAGATAGGTTTGATTTATTGCTGTTCAACAAAAACACAGAAACGTCCCGCAAAAAAAAAAAAAAATAAAATAAAATAAAATAATATAAAAAATAGGTAATTTTCAGAAACTAAAAAGAGAAACAAGAAATATAAAACTGGAAATATATGATACAAAATAGGAAAAAAATAGATGAATGAATAAATAAACACCAATAAACAGGAAACACAAAATATAAAGATGTAACATAGTAAAAATAAATGTAAAACAAATAAATGAAGAGCTGAATAAGTAATTGTCAGAAACTAAAAAAGAGAAACAAGAAATACAAAACCGGAAATATTTGAAACAAAATAGAAAAAAATAGATGAATGAACAAATAAACACCAATAAACAAGAAACACAAAATATGAAGGTGCAATATAGTAAAAAAAAATGTAAAACAAATAAATGAATAGAAAAATAAATAAACAACTAAGTAATTCAGTAACCCCCCCCCGAAAAAAAAAATGGAAAAGATGAAATAAAATAAAGGAGGAAAGAATACAAAGTTCACAATAAAAGGTCAGGAAGTTTCCAGGCATTTACCATTTCAGGGAGAAAAAAAATTACATACGTACTTAATATTTCCAGCACCATTACATCCTTTGTGACGCTGACTTTCCGTGATGCCCTGTGAATACCAAACTCTCTCTCTCTCTCTCTCTCTCTCTCTCTCTCTCTCTCTCTCTCTCTCTCTCTCTCTCTCTCTCTCTCTCTCTCTCTCTCTCTCTCTCTCTCTCTCTCTCATTCCTCAATTCTATTTCCACTAACTTCTTTCTATTTACTAACTTCTTTCTCCCATTTTTCCATTCGTTTCTCGTTCCCTCTCTCTCTCTCTCTCTCTCTCTCTGTGTGTGTGTGTGTGTGTGTGTGTGTGTGTGTGTGTGTGTGTGTGTGTGTGTGTGTGTGTGTGTGTGTGTGTGTGTGTGTGTGTGTGTGTGTGTGTGTGTGTGTGTTTCTCAGTTTTCAGTTTCCATCTTTCGTCTCTCGTTTCTCTCCCCTCCTCCCTTCTGTCCTTTCAATTCCTGTCCTACATTTATGCAACGTATGAAAAAGTAAAAGGGATTTACTAATACCATGCAGGTCTTTCTTCACGTTACATGTATGCTACGGTGGAAAAAGAATGAGCTGTATGAGTTTGGTTTCCAGTGAAGCACACGTACACTATATACTGATTCACGTTTATTTGTCCTGGTTTTTATTATCATAGTGAAACATATGCATTAATCTGCTCATATGAAGGGATAAAAGGAAATAAGCACTGTAGCACATTCGTTCTAATGTCGTTTACAGATAGTGAGTGGTATTAAAAGGGAACTGCGCAGAAAAGGCTTCGATCTCATATAAAGAATCAAGAAAAGAAAATCTCATTCATTACAAGTATTCTCTCATTCTTCTTTAGATTTCCATACACAACCACAACAACAAAAGCACGACCATGAAAAAAAAAATAAAACCATATACCCATTTATTTAGCCTTAGCCATGAACACCACCCTGCCTCGAGTTTATACGACAAACTTAATAACAAGAACACAACACAAAGTCAGCACGGCACCACGTAAGCCACGCCAGCCCAGCCATCAATAAAACAATCCAGTGTCGAGAAGCTAAAGTGGCGACAGCAGGAGAGGTGAGGGCAGCGAGTCACGTCAGGAGGCAGAGGGACAGACTAGCAGCCGATGAATATTGGACCAACGTGCGACAAGGGAACAGAGAGACAGAGACAGAGGGAGAGAGGGAGAGGCCACACAGAAGATGGGGAGGTGAGGGCACAGGGAGAGACGAGAGGCTAGGGACGTGAGATCCAGAGAGAGAGAGAGAGAGAGAGAGAGAGAGAGAGAGAGAGAGAGAGAGAGAGAGAGAGAGAGAGAGAGAGAGAGAGAGAGAGAGAGAGAGAGAGAGAGAGAGAGAGAGAGAGAGAGAGAGAGAGAGAGAGAGAGAGAGAGAGAGAGAGAGAGAGAGAGAGAGAGAGAGAGAGAGAGAGAGAGAGAGAGAGAGAGAGAGAGAGAGAGAGAGAGAGAGAGAGAGAGAGAGGCAAAGCGGGAGAGTGTGACGGGGATGGGTGCACTGAAGGCTACAGGGAAATGCTACATAGGAAATTAAGGCCATTGCGAGGGTCTGTAATCTAGGAGGAGGAGGGTTATGGGGATGCGTAGTGATGGTGGTGGTGGTGGTGGTGGTGGTGGTGGTGGTGGTGGTGGTGGTGGTGGTGGTGGTGGTGGTGGTGGTGGTGGTGGTGGTGGTGGTGGTGGTGGTGGGAGTAATGGTTGTGGTGAATGGTGAAGGCAGTGGTGTGGTTAATGGTTCTAGTGGTGATGGGATGGTGGTGCTTCTGACGTCCTGCTCCTCCTCTTCTTCCTCTTATTCCTACTAGCCCATTCTCCTCGTGGTCTTCCTTCCTCTTGCTCTTATTCCTCCTACGTACATCCTCCTCTTCCTCTTCTTTCTCTCTAAGTTCAACCTTTTCTTCTTTCCTCCTCACAGGCTTTGCTCAATACAGCAAAGTTATTGCCAGTAAATTTAGTAAACACGTGTAAAGGTATACCTAGTCAATAAAAAAAATATATATGCAATACATCTGAAATAACATCAAAACCTCATGCCATCAATACTTAGACGCAATTACTTTCATCGCTAAAAACACGTTGCTTTCCTCTTAAATCCTTACCAGAGTACCTACTATTCAAATTATGTTATATCTCTCAAAAGCCACTTTAATACCACTATTATATTCACTTACTCCCCACCTCTCTAACGAATATAAACTGCAAAGCTCTTTCTGTAATGGATAATACGCATCATTTGTATCCTCTTAGTGGTCTTTCTCCCCTCCAGTGGCTCTAATCTTCACTAATTCACTCGTAAAAAGCTTAAGTATGTAGCAACACAAGCAGATGAATTGTCGATATCTGGTTTCATGGTTTAAAGAATTAGATGACAACATTGGCCAGTCTTTTATTCCCACAGCACGCGGCAGTTTTCTCCTCTGAATTGCACACTATCCCATGGCTCAGTATATTTTTGTGTCGTCTCTGCCAGGAACCCGAGTCATATTTGTCGATATTTTCATTCAGTGTCGCGTTTGTCAAAGAGCGAGGCGTCCGATAGAGTTCTTTCAAATGATATCTGACACTCGTTGCAGATTACGTAAAAACCAGAAGAGATGTGTTTATTTTTCATTCGTGCGGCTCGACAGACGATGAGACACCATTTCACCAATGTTATTTTACTTTATCAACCAGAGACTGAATTCATACGTATTATTCATTAGTATTTCAACGCACGTACGTCACAGAGCTTAAGTCACGGTGGTATGACATCACACACTACCGCTTAAAAAGAAAATGCATCTCCAACTATATTACCACCTAAGTAGCTTGTCATTCAGTATTCAGAGGGTCTTTTCAATGCGCCTCACTTGTTCACAAAAGCTTTGGAAACTTCAGAAGGAAAAGAAGTAGAGCAACATACACGATCTTTAATTTACTCACTGGAATCAATTATATTCTTTCTTCTATTTTAGTTCCTTCTTACGTAAACTTTTATAAGAGAAGAGTATCGGATCACCTCCAGAAATAAACGACTTTATTTCTTTATTCTTAATTCTCTGTTTAGCATTTCTGGCGGCAGTAAATCGCTCCGTTTTTTTTTATTGTCCATATGATATATCACATGGCATAACAAACAAACTAAGACAGACGTAACTTACAACCACTGAACCTCCAACATCACCATCACTGCAGTACACTTTTGCAGCGCCAGTCTATTAATCCCTTCAGTACCATGACACGTTTCCATACTCATTTTGCTTACAATTTGGTGATTTGGCACAGCTTCAGAAACTTATGTGGGGATTGAAATAGTGAAGACTCCGGCAATTAATCTTTTGACCTCCATAGACTCTTCTTAATGTCAATAAAATCGTCCAATCACACACAAAATTCAGGGTAAAGCTGCATCCCAGTACTGAAGGGAGTTAAAGATTTTCCTTGCACTAGCCAAGTATGGGGTTGGTGGCGGTGGCTGTGGCGGCGGTGGCGGTGAGGGCGGCGTGGTGTGGACGTGGCAGAAGCAAACCTCCGGATTAAGGGCTAATTAAAACGGTTCATTCCTAAAGGTGAGCCGCCGTAAAAGTCCATTTGGGGGGAATTTTCAGCAGCATTTTTCAGCGGCTGTTTTGGATGCGAGAAAGCGCGTGCAGGGAGGAAGGGAGAGAGGAAGGAAGGGGCAAGACAAAGCCACACTTTGCCATTCAGAGTCACACGTTCGTGCCCTGGGGAAGACTGCACTGAGGACGAACCCTGGCAGGTGTCTCTCAGGTGCTGCGTCAAGGCGAGCTGAATGATAACTAGGCTCCTCTTTTAACAGTTCGCTTCTTTCCTAACCTATAGACGTGCACTGCCAATGGAAAAGGTTTGGAGTCGACGGCTGGTTTATCGTTCTCTTGACTTCCCGGGATGTGAGAGAGGAGAGATCTCAGTCTTACTAACTATTCGACATGACAAGCTTGAGTTAGAGTTCCTGATTGGTTATAAGTCGAGGGCAGGTTTAGCATTTTTCTTCACTTTCTGGCTTGTGAGAGAGGAGAGTATTACTAACCTTTTGACATGACGAGCTTGAGGCAGAGTTCTTGATTGCCTAGAAGTGAGCCAAGGCATTGTGGATCCGCCAGACTCAACATACCTGAGACAAATGAGAACGACATTACTAAAGGAAGGTTACAAAATATATACACAAATATTATAAAGGCAAATAGGATTATGAAGTCAAAAGTAACGGATTATAATAAAAAAATAGTAACACTCAAAACTCTTGGAAACGAGGAGGAGGAGCAAGAGGATGAGGAAAAAGAGGAAGAGACAGAGGATGAGGAGGAGGAACAGCAGAAGCAACAGAATCTGATGATCCAACCCTCCTACCCACCCCTAACACACACACACACACACACACACACACACACACACACACACACACACACACACACACACACACACACAAAGGCTCAACTCTGATCACCTTTACCCTTTAACCTTCGGGAAAATCAGTATACAGAGCATTTCCAGGCCAGTTTTCGAGGCTTGTGTGGATCAAACTGAGATGGCGAATCCCTCACACGGCGCATAGTTAACCAGCAGCGCCGTGGGGGATGAGAAGGGAGGCCGGAGGAAGGACAAGTGAGTGAGTGTGTGTGTGATTGAGGGAGTGACGAAGACAGGGAGGGTTTGAAGCCACATAAGTGAAGGTTGCCGAGTAGTGTGGGTTGGTGGATGCCTATTAGAATGGTGTGGGATTATGCCAGTGGAAACAGTGGCAAGTGAGTGAGGGAGGCCAGATGGAGGGAAGAAGGTAGATAGGGAGTGAGAGAGGCTGAGGGAAGAAGGCAGGCGGAGAGAGGGAAGGGCGGAGGGTACGAGCGGCTAATATTGAAGCAGGTACAAGGTGTGCGCCGCGTGTCACTCGCCCGGGAGGAACAGGACTCACAGGATCACGTTAGGCAATCAAGTTAGGACACTAGCCACGCTCTGCCGCCGAGGAAGACTAGGACGACGAGGACAACGAGGAGGAGGAGAAGGAAGAAGAGGAGAAATAGGGGCAGGAGGACGAGAGGAAGGTCAATGAAGTTAAGTGGAGGAGCTGAAAGACAAACATACACACGAGCTCAAAATGCCGTAAATTCCATACAAGTAAAATGTCCTTCTATAAATCATTACATGTCTTACAAATAAATGAGAGTGATGAGATCCAAGACAGTGCTAATTACACGTCCTTACAGCGGCAATACATAAAGGCGTGTTTATAATATTCCATAATAAGCGACTGTTTAGGATGCCATTATTCATATCGTGACAGCCGCTACCCTTAACTAAACCCACACACGTACGCCACGCGACACACGGCGGCACAATTAAATGGATATCAATAACAGGCCACCGAAAATAGAGGTTGTGGTGGTGCTGGTGGGAAAGATGACTGTAATGTGTTCCCTGCGCCATTCGTGTTCTTTATCTAAAGTGAAGATGGATTGATCACAGAAAGGTAATGTGATAAGAAAAAATGAAATAGTAACGAGGGATAACTAATTAAAAACGGAAAATTGGATGTAGAAAAGAAGGAAAAAACGGAAAATTGGAGGAAAGAAATAGGGAAAATATATAGAGACGAAAAATTATATAGGAATAAAAGGAAAACTAGATAAAAAAAAAAGTAAGGTACGGGTGGATTGATCACAGAAAGATATCGTCTGCTAGCATTATTTTCCCTTACACTTTTTCTTTCTCCAGGTATATGATCATTCAGGCGTTCGAAGAAATACTTAAGGATGGTGAAGGAAATGAGGAATTATGATGAGGATGTTAAAGTCATTTAGATTTTTGTTCTCGGCAGTGTGAAGAAATAGACCAAGCGAATAATTTGAAGGAACATTTTCGTTAGTAATTCAATAATTCACAGAAGTTAACAGTGAGTTGGTGTGAGTAATGAGTGAAGAGTGGCGACGGTTCTTCTGACGTATTCTCTCACACTTTTTAAAATTATGTAAGAGGGTAAAGCAGGCCAAGGGCGATAAAAAAATAGAGAAAAATTGCCCACTTAGTTGTCAGTCCCAATGCAAGTCCGAAAGAGTTTGCCAAAAGGAAAAGATAAATGTCTTGAAACCTCCCTCTTAAATGAAGTCAAGTCATAGGAAGTTGGAAATCCAGAAGCAGGCAGGGAGTTCCATTTGAAAACATCTACACATAATTTCTCAAACATAACAATCCCTTGCCTATTAAAGCAATACGACAGAAACAACATTAAAATAGGTAAACATCATTTCTCGAACATAATATTCCCTTCCCTATCAAAAAATCACAATCAAAACTACATTACTTAACAATAGAAAGTCAGTCCAATGACGAAAAACTTTAAAAAACGCATAGAAAACGCAAATTATCTAACAAGACATGACGTGCAGGTTACATGAGTCTGTGTTTATAGTACGCGGTAACGAGAGGCTGTGTAGACTGCGATAATTCACATCACACATGGCGGGAATAGCAGCCATTATTCCTAAGTCCACCCACACACTGCCGAGACACACGGCGTGCAAATGAACTGATAACGACCAACAACAACAAAGGAACCTAGAGTATACAGGATGGAGTGATGCTAATGGTGGTGGTGATTGTGAGGGTGGTGGTGGTGGTGGTGGTGGTGGTGGTGGTGGTGGTGGTGGTAGTAGTAGTATAGTAGTGGCAGTATTGGTAGTAGTAGTAGTAGTGTTGATGGTGGTGGTGGTGGTGGTGGTGGTGGTGGTGGTGGTAGTAGCAATGGTGGTAGTAGTATTCGTAGTAGTAGTAGTAATGTGGTGGTGGTGGTGGTGGTGGTGGTGGTGAAGAAGAAGAAGAAGAAGAAGAAGAAGAAGAAGAAGAAGAAGAAGAAGAAGAAGAAGAAGAAGAAGAAGAAGAAGAAGAAGAAGAAGAAGAAGAAGAAGAAGAAGAAGAAGAAGAAGAAGAAGAAGAAGAAGAAGAAGAAGAAGAAGAAGAAGAAGGAAGGAAGGAAGGAAGGAAGGAAGAAGGAAGGAAGAAGAAGAAGAAGAAGAAGAAGAAGAAGAAGAAGAAGAAGAAGAAGAAGAAGAAGAAGAAGAAGAAGAAGAAGAAGAAGAAGAAGAAGAAGAAGAAGAAGAAGAAGAAGAAGAAGAAGAAGAAGAAGAAGAAGAAGAAGAAGAAGAAGAAGAAGAAGAAGAAGAAGAAGAAGAAGAAAAAGAAGAAGAGGATGAAGAAGTAGACGGAAAAAAAAGGAAAGTAATAGTTGCTGTAATAATAACCGTGGAAGTGGCTATGGTGATACCCAAGAGGCAGTAACATTAACAGTAATATTAGTAGCCGCTGTTGTTATATCACACCTCGCTAGTCCAATCATAGAACATTTCGTATCGCCTGAAAAAAAAAAAAAAACATTTGATTAGTATCCATGCTTGTGCTACCAAGGGAACGACTTCTCTGGCAACCTCTCCAACTCTATACCTGCTTCTGTATTTCGTATTTCCTATGACTTCACCACATCAGTACCATGACGCGTTTCCATATCTATTCTGCTTTTTATTTGGTGATTTTATACAGCTTCAGAAACACATGTTGGGGATTAGAATAGTGAAGACTTTGGCCATTAATCCTTTCACCTTCATAGTCCCTTCCTAATGTCAATAAAATGGTCTAACCGTACAAAAATCTCAAGGCAAAAATGTGTCCCAATATTGAAGGGGTAAACTTGAATTAAGAAGGAGGTTTCATGACATTTATTCCTTATTTTTGCCTATCTGTCTCGGACCTGTAAGGGGACTGGCAACTAAGAGAGCCTTTTTATTATTTTTGTTGTCCTTGGCAAGTTTTTCCTTGTTACATAAAAAAATTGAGTCTAATGGGGCCCAAGGAGGAGGAGGAGGAGGATGAGGAGGAGGAGGAGGAGGAGGAGGAGGAGGATGGGAGTAGCACTTTAAATCCCCACAGTGTTCAGGGCGTCATTACCAGGAAGCAGCAGGAACACGAGGCAAGCACAACACATAAACGTCGTAATGAGATGCTGTTTCCATAATACCCCGCTGTGTGTGTGTGTGTGTCCCTTCCCACGTCTGTCAACATGTACATTTTTTAGCTCTCCTTACTCATTTACGACCTCATTATTCAACATTACACGTATACTTCCACTCGTCTCAGTCCTTCAGCGCACACGTATCTCACACAACACACAGGAAAAACAAACATTCCCACCCTTGCTATACCACATTTTCTTCTACTTACACTACTTACATCATCTATTTACCACTTATTCACTACAGTACACACACACACACTATCCATTATACGGTAACACAAAAGAAACAACGAAGAATAGGACATAAACTCTTACGAATCTATAAATGGAATCTCACCCTCCCTAACACGAATCAATCACGTAAGACGATTCTCTCTGACACGAGATTCGAGTCTTCAAGGGAATTAAACATGATTAGCTAGCCATAAATGCATCGAGTCTTCAGTTTTCACGCCTCCGTAACGCTCCACTCATCTGTCAGGAAGCGAGCCCTCGATAGGGATTTAAAGCTTCAAATAATACGTGGTGAAGTGTATGAAACAGAGAGAGAGAGAGAGAGAGAGAGAGAGAGAGAGAGAGAGAGAGAGAGAGAGAGAGAGAGAGAGAGAGAGAGAGAGAGAGAGAGAGAGAGAGAGAGAGAGAGAGAGAGAGAGAGAGAGAGAGAGAGAGAGAGAGAGAGAGAGAGAGAGAGATGACGTTCCTGCTCCGTTCTACATCCCAACATGCATTTCAGTGGGGAATATAATGCTACATTTGACGATTACAATGGAGAACACTCGGAACAGAAATAAATTGTGTTATGGAGCGAGTGGGACATAATTAGCGTCATTCAACTCTTGCAACACTGAATATCACACACACACACACACACACACACACACACACACACACGGCAGAGGCAGGACAGCATCACCACAATGTCATAAGAAATTCATGTTTTTCCTCTCCTCTGGGTGAAGAATGGAACACTCATCATATATCATACAGAAGCTCACTCGCTAATGTCCACAAATAGAGTAAAAAATAAGAGAGAAAAAAACTGTATCGGTGTAGGGAAAGTTGTCCAGTTGTTCTAAAACGAGAGGGAGAGAGAGAAGAAAAGGATGTCGTGAAGGTGGTTTTGACCAACGCTGAGTAGCTTTAGGGAGGCGTTGGCGTAGTGGATAAGGTGGTTAGCGTGGGATCGGGCAGACGTCCACGCGTAGGTTCGAATCCCACCACATACCGCCTTGAAGCTATGCCATTTGTCGAGTGGTTTAAAGTTACCTACATGTCACCATGATACCAAGGTTCTAGGTGGTTACATGAAAGATGCGCTTGGTTGGTGATATGGGCCGCTAATATGGATACAGCTATAAACAAAAATTGCCTGCGCCACTAATGGTGGAAGCTTAACAGCGCTTTCCACATATACTCTTTAAGAATGCCTACAGGCGCTATAGGCCATAACATTAGAAAACAAGACTTACCAATGCCTCATCCACTAGTACTTAGGTAACCATGGAGCGCTGCCTCTCTCTGGCTCGTATTCTGAAACGCTTTGCTCTCTCACCATCACTGCTTTCCAAAGGCTCCAGTTGATAATACTCGTGATTTTAAGAGTTATTTTATGGATCTGGTGATGGATTGGCAATATTTCTAGTTTATTAAAAGGAGAAACTGTCTTGAAAACCCGGCTAGCTGTCTCTGTGGCCTTGTAAAATTATCGTAGTCAGATAGGAATGCATTTCTGAATACGGGAGTCGATCTCTTGCTATCTCTATCTTTGCTTACTAAAGGGGAGGGAAAGAAAGGAAGAAGGAATAAAGGATTTAGAATTACGTGGTGGTGTTTCCTGTCATCTCGCTCCTCTCTCTGCTTTACCGCTCTGTGTTTCAAGTTATGCATATTACTGCTCTCTCTCTCTCTCTCTCTCTCTCTCGCCTGTTGCATCTGCCGCACCGTATTTTGTGGGGTTGAGGAAATGTGTATGAAGTGGCGGTGGGCCTTGCAGTATACCTATTTGAACCTCTCTCTCTCTCTCTCTCTCTCTCTCTCTCTCTCTCTCTCTCTCTCTCTCTCTCTCTCTCTCTCTCTCTCTCTCTCTCTCTCTCTCTCTCTCTCTCTCTCTCTCTCTCTCTCTCTCTCTCTCTCTCTCTCTCCCTATTTATGACTCACGTGAATGTTTTTTTACACTAAAGCGTCACGTATTCAATTTATTTTATCTTGTTTGAGGGACCCTTTCGTTTCTCTCTCTCTCTCTCTCTCTCTCTCTCTCTCTCTCTCTCTCTCTCTCTCTCTCTCTCTCTAAACATCCCTTTTATCCACTCCATTCCTAGTCAAGCATCCATTTCCTTCCCTCTTTCTCTTTTGCTCCATCCTTCCCAGCGGCACGAAAAAGCTGACCCACAACCATGACCACCACCACCACCACCACCACCACCACCACCACCAC
>NC_059271.1:1220000-1242500 GCF_017591435.1 Portunus trituberculatus | reverse complement strand
AATACCTGAAAAAAATATGACAAAAAATATAGACCAAAAAGAAGAGAGAGAGAGAAAATGAATGTATATAATGAAGAATGGAAAGAGAGGGAAGGAAGACAAAGAGAACACGTAAACCCGAGGCAAGTATGAGGGGCTAATGCACAACAATTACCAGACGGAGACCAGGTTGGAAGGCAAGGAAGATATAATTAGCGAGGCACCACCAACGCCCCACTGCAAAATGAGAGAGAGAGAGAGAGAGAGAGAGAGAGAGAGAGAGAGAGAGAGAGAGAGAGAGAGAGAGAGAGAGAGAGAGAGAGAGAGAGAGAGAGAGAGAGAGAGAGAGAGAGAGAGAGAGAGAGAAAAAAATAAGACTGAGACGCACGCACGCACGCACGCACGCACACACACACACACACACACACACACACACACACACACACACACACACACACACACACACACACACACACACACACACACACACACACACACTGAAAAGGACACAAAGCATGAAAACATGGCTAATTTTGTTTCTCACTATGCACAAACAGAATCATCTTAAGGGAAGGGAACGTCTTGCCAGCTCCTTCACACCTGCGAGACACCTGTACTGTTCCCTGCGACACTCAATGCACCATGTAACAAGGACAACGTAAACCCTAAGCCATCACTGTCCTTATAACAAGTGAATGTATCCTTGCCTTGATCGAGACAATGACCTCGGCTCGTATTTCCAAACACTTCTGCACTTCACCCTCTCTACGTATTTCCAAAGGCTTTATCTAAATCTAAATAAGTTTTTTAAGGTGTGTTTACGTTTCTAGAGGCAGATTGACAGGGTTTTCTGAATTATTAACTAAAGAAACTCTTGAAAATCAGGCTAATCTTCTCTGTGGCCTTGGAAAATAGTCGTGGTGAGAGAGCAATGCGTTTCTGAATATGGACCTTGAAGTGAAGTACTCGTAGCCATGACCTCTCAGGGAATCATGTACTCTGTTAGCTAAAATACTCACTGCACTAATCTATAAAGGATTCGCTTGCAAGAGACTTAAATTCTGACCTCTGTGGAAGTAAAGCTATATAGTCTTAACCAATCAGATTATAAGTGTTCATATTTTAAAGGCTTCTTAACTCTAAGGTTTCCACTAACTCCGCTAACTATTAACCACCACGGCATATTCAACTCTAGATAGGCAAGTTTGGAAAGAAAAGTTGGCTAGATGAATTCCTCTGCTCTCAATCGTATGGTACATTTGAGCACTTCTAGACCGAGCTATCAGAAAGTATATATAAAAAAATTCTTCTTAACCCCTTTAGTGTACCATTATGCGTTGCCATATTCATTCTGATGACTGTTTGATTTTATACAGCTTCAAAAAACTCACGTGGGGGATTAGAATAGTGAAGAATCTTGCCATTAGTCTTCCGACCTCCATAGACCTCTCCTAATGTCAATAAAATGGTCTAATCGTACACAAATCTCAAGGTATGTGTCCCAGTATTGAAGAGGTTAAGTCTTGAGCCGCTGTGTCCCGCTGGCTGAGGTAGGAGTGACAAAACATTCCCAGGAAGAGACAGATAAGTCGCTCTCTTTAAGTGTGTAGAGGACACTTAACACCTTCAGTACTGGGACGCATTTTTATCATGAGTTTTGTGCACAAATGAAACATTTCCTTAACATTAGGAAGGTTAAATGGGGATCAGAAGACAAATGGCCACAGTCTTCACTATTTTAATCCCTTCATAAGTTTCTAAAGCTGTATAAAATCACCAAATAGTAAGCAGGATGAACAGGAAAATGCGTCATGGCAGTGAAAAAGTTAGTCGAGTCTGTTAGGGGAAAAAGGAAATAACTTCAACTCTGCCCTATGTTATGTCTGAGCCTTTTACGTCCCACTAGCTAAAGTACAAGTCACTATAAACACGCACGGGAAGACAAGACGCACTTTTCGCATCTCAGAGGACAGTTAGGTAAGAGTGTTAGGAGAGGAGCAAATACCGCCTCTCTTCACCCTTCCATTGCTCCTCTGCCTCAACATCTCTCAGGGCGCCCATGCCATTCCCTGGTGAAGGACACGCACTCCCAAAATAGCATAATCCTCTTCCATCCTCTGTACGCTGCGTCTATTCAAACTCCGGTAAACTATCTACAGTTCTACACTTTTCTATTTCCCTTCCTCTTTCTCCTCCTCCTCCTCCTCCTCCACTTTCTTCTTCTCTTCTTCATCCACCTCTTTCTCCTCCACCTCCTTCTCTTCTCCTCCTCCTCCTCCTCTTATCTCCTATCTTCCTTCCTCCTCGTGCTTTTACAGTACGCCGGATTTCTTCTCCTAAGACAGCACCTCACAACACATTTCCTATTTTCCTTGGTGCCATCACTCCTTGTTTCGTCCTCTTTACCTGAGAAGCTTTCCAGTTTACTCACTAATCTTCCAGTAAGTCCACGTATGTTCCCTTCTCCCTCTATTATCTACTTCAGCAAGATAATCACTTCTCATCCCTCCCTTGCCCTTGCCTTCCTTTGCCTTCCCTTCCCCCTCGTCAGGAGTCCTCTCGCCTCCATTTCTCTACTGTCACATGCCCCTTCCTCTCCCTGTCTCCCTTGCCAGATACGCTTGCCTTTCCCTTCCACTTGTGTCAGGCGGAATGTTTACTCTCTTCCTTCCTTATAACATAAAGTTACCTTGACGTTATGGCTCCTTCACGTTCCCTTTTCTCCTTTCCCGAGGTACTGCTGAAGCGTGTATAGCGAGATAAGACGGTATTGTTAATCCTTCGTCTTTCTTCCTTTCACTGAAGTTCCAACACATGCGTAACAGTGATCGATGGATACGGGGAGTAATTTTTTCTCTCTAATAATCCGTAGTAACCCTCGCTCTTGGGACTAACTAGCCAACTTTCTTAATCCATCAGCAGTAAGCCTTCCCCGAATTTCATTATCTACACTTTTATGCTTTCCCTATTAGTCTTCACCTTTCACAGATTCTTTTTGGTATGTTTCCTTTTCTCCCCGGCGATAAACACTAATAAAACACTATTTGTTCTCTTCCTCCCCCTCTTCCAATGGCGATAAATACCTTCATCAGCCTCCTATTCGGCTCTACATTGTGTTCGTGTTCCCTCCAGGTTTTCATTAATTTAAAAGTTGTGTCTCTACAAACTAATTATTCTTTTATGACAAGCCCTCCGCCATTCAGTCAGTCTCCTAGAGAGAGAGAGAGAGAGAGAGAGAGAGAGAGAGAGAGAGAGAGAGAGAGAGAGAGAGAGAGAGAGAGAGAGAGAGAGAGAGAGAGAGAGAGAGAGAAAAGCGCCAAAAGGGATCACTTACCTCTTCTTTAAAACACCTGATGCCAAGTAAGGCGTCTCTCTCTCTCTCTCTCTCTCTCTCTCTCTCTCTCTGAGCAGCAAAGTGCATGTACCTCACGCTGGTTTAGTTGGTTATGTTCCTCGCTGTCTTTTTTACTCCTTGATGCGAGTGAGGGAAGCAAGAATTTTAAACAGGCTTGGTTGTCAGTGCTGGAGAGGCAGTAAGGAATAGATAGACACACACACACACACACACACACACACACACACACACACACACACACACACACACACACACACACACACACACACACACACACTCCCTCTCCCTCTCCCTCTCTCTCTCTCTCTCTCTCTCGCTTTTATGTTGTGTTGTAATGTTTTCAAAAAGGGGATCTACTTTTCACTTTTTTTTTTTTTTATACCTACAGGAAAATGTTTTAGTCGCTGTCACGTCCGGCGTCCTTCTCTCCCACGCTAGTCTCCGTCTCTCTCTCTCTCTCTCTCTCTCTCTCTCTCTCTCTCTCTCTCTCTCTCTCTCTCTCTCTCTCTCATCTAATCTCTTCTCTACCTCATTTTTTTCTGTTTTCCCTTCTCTTTCCTTCCCTTCCCTTCCCTTGCATTCCCTTTGCTTCCCTTTCATTCCCTTCCCTTCCCTTCCTTTCCTTCCCTTTCATTCCCTTCCCTTTCCTTCTCTTCCCTTCTCTTCCCTCCCTCCCTTACATGTCCTCCAATTTCAACTGTCGTCACCTGTCTTCTACGTTCTAAATCTTTTATTATGTGTCAAGTCAACACGGGGTACTCCTAACACACACACACACACACACACACACACACACACACACACACACACACACACACACACACACACACACACACACACACACACACACACACACGTACGCGTTTAGGAAAAAAGTGAATGCTTGAATAACACTAAATAAACAACCTCCCAAAAAGACAGAGTTGAACTATCAGGAATAATTCAACATGTGATTAAAGACAATAGTTTACTTGCATTACAATTACATGAAGGAAAAAGAAAAGAAACTGCTCAAATATTGATGATGCAAGCAACAAGTGGCAGTAAGTTATGAACAGAAATAGAGAAAAGAAAAATGGAAAAGAAAAAAAAAAGCAAGTTGACGAGGGATGAACACACGAGGTAGCTGGTGACACACTGACTGGCTAGATGGCTTGCTGGGACGGGCGGGCGGGTGAGCTTGCAGGCAGGCGAGTGAGCGAGCGCCAGGCGTGAGTGGGGGGCCCTAACACCGTGATGAACTTGTCTAGCTAATGACCGGCGCTCGTTAAACCCAATAATAGGCTGAGCTTAGTGAGTGAACACCGTGATTTGCATGATGAAACGGATTTTTCCAGCATTTTGTATCAAATTACCGCACGGGATCCCACCGTACGGAAAAGTTTCACAATATAAATTTTAATTGGATCGGCCTGGACCGGCTGTAATGTATGTGACTGTGTGAGTGTGTGTGGGGAGGGATGGAATGGGTGTTGAGTGTGTGTAGTTGTGTGAGTGATGAAGTACACTGCCTTTGATGTTCACCAGATCACAAAAACGACAAGAAAATGTCAACATACTATGGAAAATGTAGAGGATAAAAGATAAAAAAGACCATGTACTTTTTGAAGGGGAACGAAAAACTGAGTCTCACATATAAAAAAAAAAAAAAAGAACACGCTGGAAAGTGATTTGTAAGAATTTAACTGGTAACACACACAGACACTCACTCACTCACACACTCACAATTACTCTCTCTCTCTCTCTCTCTCTCTCTCCCACACACAAACATTTAACCCCTTATTCTGCAGCACTTTTTCGTTTTTGCAGGTAATGAAGCTCACCTGTGTCACTCCCCTCTGCCTGCTCCCCTATTCCACTCCCACTTGATTTGCTACACTGCGCCTCCCTGACTTCCTGCCTCCCTGCCTCTGCCTCCCTTTCCCCCAGGCACAGGCAGTCAGGCACGAGACAGGCCGGGGTGAGGTGCGCTTCAGAAAAGTACCCATCGATCCACCTCAAATTGCCTGCGTGTTTTTCTGGGTGCTGTCAGTCACGGTGCTTCAATGTCCTATTAGCACCCATTGGCTCTTTGTCTTCTCTCTCTCTCTCTCTCTCTCTCTCTCTCTCTCTCTCTCTCTCTCTCTCTCTCTCTCTCTCTATCTGGGCCTTTTTGCCTCTATTATAGAGTCTACTTGTCTCTCTTTCTCCTTCTTCCTCTTTCTCTCCCTCTCTGTCTTACTATCTCCCTCTCCCCACGTCTCTCCGAACGCCAAGCTCAGACTTATGCCTTTTTACTGCTATTTCCTGAAGTAGCTATGCGATAAATCTAGCCTTTAATATGTGGAATTTTTTTAGTTATTTGTATCTCTCTCTCTCTCTCTCTCTCTCTCTCTCTCTCTCTCTCTCTCTCTCTCTCTCTCTCTCTCGTTGCTTTTTCATGTTCTTAGGATCGTCTTCAGAAACGCTTTGCTCTCTCACCACGACTATTTTCAAAGGCCATAGAGATAATTACCATTATTCTCAATACTATTCTTTAACAATGTAAAAAAAAAAATTAATCCATTCAGTACAAGGACGCATTTTTATCTTGAGATTTTGAATACGATTAGACTATTATCTTGACATTACGCAGGATTTCTGAAATTGCATAAAATCGCAAAATAGTGAGCAGAATGAAAATAAAATCGCGTCCTGGTACGAAAGATATTAATCTGCCACTAGAACCATAAAAAGAAAAAATCTCTAGATATCCGTGTAACTTCTAGACCCATCGGAAGTAAAAGATGGGACGTGACCAGTGTTTCAGAATCTGGATCGAGTCACTTCCGCCCATATTTTCCTAAGGAGTCCCATTCAGATTTGTCCTTCAGTCTTGCCTAGCCCCGTACAGTCCCGTCCCACTCATCACAGTAGGCAGGGCGTCAATCAGCCGTGGTGCGTTTATCCACTGCCAGGCCACGGACGGTTTGGTGGTGCGTGTTTCAGCCGCGAGATGGGAAATTTGTCATGCTTACGGAAGCGTGGAGAGCAGAGGCAGCCTGCGGGGAGGAGCCGGGATTACAGCTCGTATTCTCAAACAATACTATGCTTCACCTCCACTATTTCAAAAGGCTTTATTGAAGTTTACACGATTTTTTTTTTGTGATTTCTTTATGGTTCTAGAGGCAGATTGATAAAATTATTAACTAGAGAAACACTATTGAAAACCCCGCTAATCATCTCAGTGGCCTTTGAAAATAGTCGTGGCGAGAGAGACGAGCGTTTTATAAGTGTTTTTAGGGTTCTAGAGGCAGACTGACAAGACTTCTACATTACTAACAGGAGAAACACTCTTGAAAACCTGGCTACTCATCCCTGTGGCCTTGGAAAATAGATTGACAAGGTTTCTATATTATTAACTGGAGAGACACTCTTGAACACCTCGCTAAGCTTCTATGTGGGCTTGAAAAAACAGTCGTGGTGAGAGAAAGAAGAGCTTTTCTGGATACGAACCCAAAAACAGAAGAAGAAAGATAGAGGGACTTGCATTGGTGAGCCGTGACAAGTGAGGCGCGGTGGTGAATTGAGATGATCGTGACGGTGGTGACGGTGGTGGTGGTGGTGGTGGTGGTGGTGGTGGTGATGGAAGTGGTGGTGTTGGTGGTGGTGCTGGTGGTGATGGTGAGTGGGACGCTGGTGCTGGTGATGGTGGTGGTGCTTGTGACTCATGTGCCGCGAAGGGATGAAAGTTCCGGTGTTATTGTTGTTTTGGGGAAAGGGAGGCATGCAGTGACATGGCGTGCTGCTTGTTAGACGTGTGTTGTGTTGTATTGTGTTGTGTTGTGTTGTGCTCTGTTGTGCTGTGTGGGGAGGACTGCAGGGTGAGCGGGGGTAGAAAAGGTCAAGCCACCAGTGAGTTAGTTTAGGGAGGGTCCACGTGCTGTGACTTCCGGGTGGCGCAGTACATGAATTGGTTCGTTGACCTCTTCAGTACTGAGACGCTTTTTCTACAATGAGTTTTTGGTATGATTGGATTATTTCATTTAGATTAGGAAAAGGTCAATGGAGGGCAGAAGATTAATGCCCAGTCTCCACTACCTTAATCCATACATAAGTTCCTGAATTTGTATAAAATCATCAAATAGTAACCAGAATGAATATGGAAATGCTTCATGGTACTGGAAAGGTTAAATTAATACTATCTTGCCTTTCTATTTATACGTGGCAAAATATTCGCTGATCAAAAACAACAAACAAGTTTCTTTCTCATGAGTTTTTGGTGTAATTGGGAGATTTCATTTAGATTAGGAAGGGTCATTGGAGGTCAGAAGATTAATGGCCAGTCTTCACTATCTTAATCCCCACATAAAGATCTGAAGCTGTATAAAATCACCAAATACTAAGCAAAATAAATACGGAAACGCGTCATGGTACTGAAGAGGTTAAACTAATACTATCTTACCCTTTTACTGATACATGGCGCAATGTTCACTAATGATAAATAAGAGACAAGTTCCTTTATTTTAGGTTACTTTTGTTTTACCAGCAGCCATCTCTAAACATTCTTCTAATTGGAAGTTAGGAAAATTTACCCTTATATTCTCTCTTTTATATGATTTACTTCAAAATTTTCCACCAAAGTGCATTTCGTATTTAGAAGAACATTGAAAGGAAATATGGCACCACAACAACTGCTTCAGAGAGAGAGAGAGAGAGAGAGAGAGAGAGAGAGAGAGAGAGAGAGAGAGAGAGAGAGAGAGAGAGAGAGAGAGAGAGAGAGAGAGAGAGAGAGAGAGAGAGAGAGAGAGAGAGAGAGAGAGAGAGAGAGAGAGAGAGAGAGAGAGAGAAAAGAACGAAAAGTCATAAAGGAAACCAACGTAAAGCGAATCCAGAAAGTAATTAGAAAAATAAAATAAAGCAAAGGAGAACGAACCCAAAGCGGCGCCAGTACTTCCTGATTCCCCCACCTCTCTCTCTCTCTCTCTCTCTCTCTCTCTCTCTCTCTCTCTCTCCACTCCCCTTCCCGCCTGCTTCCCCTCTTCAACTGACGCTCCCACTCTATCCTTGCTCCCTACCAGTCTCTCTCTCTCTCTCTCTCTCTCTCTCTCTCTCTCTCTCTCTCTCTCTCTCTCTCTCTCTCTCTCTTACTCGAATTTAAAAAGAAATCGTCAGATGCATAACCTACCATTCGCTTTCCCCTCTTCACCTCACTCGCAATATATTTAGTTAGTGCCTCTCTCTCTCTCTCTCTCTCTCTCTCTCTCTCTCTCTCTCTCTCTAGGATGGGGAAGAAGAGGATTTCGCCTGATTATAATTTGACCAAAAACCGAAACTCATGTGAAAAAAAGGCATTATTTTTCCATCTCTCTCTCTCTCTCTCTCTTTGATATAAAGTTAAAGTCGATGTACTGATGGGCAGCATTTCTGAACCTGTCCAAGCTATTCTCTCTCTCTCTCTCTCTCTCTCTCTCTCTCTCTCTCTCTCTCTCTCTCTCTCTCTCTCTCTCCACCTGAGGGGCTCGCTTCATTATTATTTCCTCTCAGACAAAAGGCTTCTGGAAGGACCAAATAACCGCTTCTAAACAGATTCTAGCGGGACTAAAAGAATGCTGTCCTTTTTTTTACCAATTATCTAAAAGGAGGACGAGAAAGGAGGAGGAGGAGGAGGAGGAGGAGGAGGAGGAGGAGGAGGAGGAGGAGGAGGAGGAGGAGGAGGAGGAGGAGGACAAATACAAAGGAATACAAGGAAGACAAACAGCAACAGACCCTTAGGTCCTTACTAGGCTGTTTGTGAAAACTATCTACTAACTACCAGTGGTAGAGACAGGACAGCAAAGCAGAAGGCTCCTCCCACCGCCCCTCCCTCCAGCCGAGGCTGGCAGGAAAAAAGGCGAAACCATGTGATATTAAAAAATCACATGGAATTTTAGTAGAGAGTGAAAAGGAAATGTGTAATCTACGTCTGACTACTTGTGTTTGTGGGGGAAAGTGTTAACGCTTGGTGAATGTCATGTGGTGTGTGCATTGTGTACGTGGATGCACAGTGTGTATGTCGAATGGGTGGTGCGGCAGCCTTGCCTGGCGCTTTCTAGGGAGGCAGCAGTCAATCAGGCCCCAGCTCCGTTCAATCCACTGAGATAGCATACTTTCCCTGTAGGGACTCCGTACGCTGATAACCCCTTGCAACATTGATCCCTGGTACTTAGTTCCCGATGATGATCAATGGTTGACAAGGCCCTCTCCAAACACAGCCCGTCACAGGTCGAGAGTAGTAGTAGTGACCGTTTACTCTGGGCTATCTGTGCGTGTATGCAGTGTAGTGTAGTATGTATGTAAACACAGTGTGGAGTCAAAAAGGTGGTGCGGCAGCCTTGCCTGGCGCTTTCAAGAGAGGCAGCAGTCAATCAGGCCCCAGCTCCGTACAACCACTGTAAAGTGCACTTCCCTTTAAAGGGCGCCGCACACTGTATGGTTACCCCCTGCAGCGGTGACCCCTGGTACCTTAAATCCCGATGATGGTCACCTACTGTCAGGGCTCTTGACTATCCACAGCCCTTCACAGATCGAGAGTAAAAGTAGTGACCGTTCACTCCGGGCTATCTGTGTCATGTATGGAGGGTGAGAGTAATTTAAACTAACGGGCAATTTAATTCACGATCAGAGGCCCGGGAGATAAAAGAAAAAGCGCAAATTATTCGGAAATGAATAGCGACAACCGGGGATTACATTCAAAGTATTTATCGAGGCGAACTTTGAACGTTTCGATAGTACCTGAGTTGACAACATTTGATGGCAGACCATTCCATATATTGACTATGCGATTAAAGAAAAAGTGTTTGACTTCATTTGTTACAAAACGCTTACCAACAATTTTGAAACCATTGCTTCTGGTGACATTTGACTGGTCGACTGATACGTATTTTTGAATATTCATATTTGCAAACCCATTAAAAATTTTGAAAAGCATGATAAGGTCGCCTCTTACTCTCCGTTTCTCAAGAGAAAATAAATTTAATTCCTTTAGGCGTTCCTCGTAGGATTTGTTCCGCAACCTTGGGATCATTTTTGTTAATCTGCGTTGTATTTTTCTAATTTTTCAATATCTTTTTGTAATACGGTGACCAAAACTGAACATTGTATTCGAGATGTGGACGGACGAGTGAGTTATATAATGTTAATATTATTTTTCAGACTTGAAAGTGAAAGATCGTCCAATGAAACCAACTAATTTATTCGCAGTTTTGACGACTTCAGTACAGTGTTTGCTAGGCTTGAGGTCTGCTGAAACAATGACACCAAGATCTTTTCTTTGTCCACACTCGTCATTGGGATATCATTCATCTTGTATGTCGCCTGAGGATTTTGATTTCCTATGTGTAATACGTGGCATTTATCTATATTGAATTTCATTTGCCACTTGTTTGACCATTCGATGAGAGTATCTAAATCTTTTGCAAAAGTTGTCTTTGGCTTTCTGAGTCTACTCTGTTTGCAATTTTGTGTCATCTGCGAATTTTGAGAGCTTACAATTTATTCTTTCATCAATGTCGTTAATATATATAATAAAAGAATAGGTCCCAGAACTGATCCTTGAGGAACGCCACTGCTTACGTTAATCCATTCTGAAGATTTACCATTGATCACAACTCGCTGTTTACGATCAGACAACCAATCCTCGATCCACGCTGCAATGTCACCAGTTATACCATGCGCTTTTACTTTGTTGATAAGACGTTTATGTGGCACTTTGTCAAAAGCCTTTTGGAAGTCAAGATATATGACATCAACCGCTCTAGTGTTGTCGTACAAATTATATATATCATGGAAAAAGTCAAGTAAATTTGTTAGACATGACCGCTTGTTTCTAAATCCATGTTGTGATTCGTTTATTATGTTGTTACTTTCTAAGAATGCAACAACTTTATCCCTCAAAACTGTCTCCATTAATTTACCTACCACTGAAGTGAGGCTAATTGGTCGATAATTTCTAGTTTGAGACTTGTCACCTTTTTTAAAGATTGGAGTTACGTTAGCGAGTTTCCAGTCATCAGGAACTTTACGAGTGCTAAGTGATTTATTAAAGAGGATAGACAATGGTTTAACAAGTTCTTTCTTTGCCTCTTTTAGTATTCGTGGAGAAATTTTATCGGGACCAGGAGTTTTGTTTGTTTTAACTTTATTTATTGCGCTCAAAATTACATTTTCTTGGATATCGCACGTATTTAAACAGACATTATTGCTGTGATTTGGTGCAGTTGGCTGATTTTCTGAATGAGTTTCTTCAGTGAAGACTGACGCGAAGTAATTGTTTAATTTAATAGCCATTTCAATTTCGTCGTCCGTGTGTTCGCCATTGTCTAGAGCTAGCGGCCCTATTGATGAAGCTATTGCTTTTTTAGTTCTGATATAACTGAAAAACTCTTTAGGATTTGTCTTGCTACGATTGGCGATATGGAGCTCATAATTTTCTTACTTTCCTTATAAGTTTTTAGCATTGCGTCGCAATTGGTCATGCTCAATCTTGTCTCTTTCATTGTGTGTTGTTTTGTATTTGTGGTAGGCGCGTTTTTTAGCAGAGAGACAGTTTTTTATTTCTGAATTCCACCATTTAGGTTTATAGCTGGTGATTGAGCGCCTATTTCGTAGTGGAATAGAGGATTTTACAGCTCGGTCTAGTTTAAATGTAAATATTTTCCACGCTTCATTTATACAATTTGCACTCGATAATTGGCTCCAATCGCTTTCAGACAGAATTTTTCTGAGTTTTCCAAAATTAGCTCGACGAAAGTCAGGTACTTTTTCTTTACTTACATTTGTGAGCATCTTACTTGTTTTGACATTGAATGTAATCGCCCGGTGGTCACTGGTGCTGAATTCGGAACCAACTTCTACATTAGAAATTATATTTTCATTTGTCGTTAAAATAAGGTCTAAGATATTATCACCTCTTGTTGGATGTTGTACGAGTTGATCAAGACCACTTTCTAAAAGATTATTATACAAATTTTGTCCCGAGTGTGAATTTAAAGGATCGCCCCATCTGTTAACGGCAAGATTAAAATCTCCAACAATTATGGTCTCATTTTCCGAACAAATTTCAGCTATTTGTTCATATAGTTTGTTGTCAGCTTCCTGTAGTTGTCCTGGAGGTCGGTAAATGACACCAATTACTAATTTTCGCGGTTTAGAGTTAAGTTGAACGTATGAGACATCGATATTATTTATCTTTTTGACTGGTTTCCAAAGCGGGCGAAGATCTGATTTGACATATAGGAGTACTCCACCTCCTACTCTGTGCTCTCTTTCACAGTTAAATAAATTGTAGCCCTGTAACGAAAATTCTGCTAAAAGTCTCTGTTTGAAGTGTTAATCCAGGATTCCGTCACGCCGATAATGTCGAAGTCTTCTGTGCTGACAATTTCCTCTAGATCCTGAAATTTGTTTCTTATACTGCGCGCATTAATGTAACAAAATTTTAAGGCATTACGCTCAGATGGGGCAGTTTCGCTTTCATTGTTTATGTCATCCCTGTTGTTGGTGCTTGACTCACGTTTTTTGATTTATGGGCAGTTACCGCTTCATTGAAAAGACGCCCCAGTCTTGCTGAACCAACAGAATTCAGGTGAAGGCCATCTTTCCAAAACAGAATTTTCTGATCGTAGAAGTGGTTCCATAGATTAATGAAATCAACTCCCTCTTCTTTGCAGAGATTGCTGAGACGAGAATTAATGCTGAATGCTTTGTTGTAGAAAGAATTGGCAGCATTAATTCTGGGGAGGATACCAGAGATGATGATATTATTCGATTTTGTTTTGTATTTGTTGATCATCTTACGATATTTTTCAAGAAGGGCCTCTGATCTGGTGCTCTCTATGTCATTTGTCCCGGCGTGTATGAGGAACAATGTGTTTTCGGTTGAATCATTTGTCAGCTCATCAAATGCGCCAGTGATGTCATCGATCCTACCGCCAGGAATGCAGTGTCTTTTTCTGTTTCTGGGGGCTCGCGAGCAAAACTCAACTATTTGGTTTCGGACCAGAGAATCGCCTATTAGTTTGGTGTCCTCGTCATCAATGGTTGGGTCGCTGAGAATTTCGTAACGATTTGATGTAGACAGAGGCAATGGTCGTTTTATTGTGGTTTGCTTGTTTGCACCACGTCTGATAGTGGTGAAGGTAGAGGAGGGTGTAGGAGGGAGGAGGAGGAAGATAAGGGAAATGAGAAGTAGGAGGAGGAGGAGGAGGAGGAGGAGGAGGAGGAGGAGGAGGAGGAGGAGGAGGAGGAGGAGGAGGAGGAGGAGGAGGAGGAGGAGGCGGAGGAAGATAGGGGAAAGGAGAAGTAGGAGAGAGAGGAGGAGGAGGAGGAGAAGGAGGAGGAGGAGGAGCAGGAGGAGGAGGAGGAGGAGGAGGAGGAGGAGGAGGAGGAGGAGGAGGAGGAGGAGGAGGAGAAGGAGGAGGAAGAGGAGGTGGAGGAGGAGGTACTGTCAGCGTCAATAAAAGCAGCAATATTAGGAACGAGCGAACACAAAGGAAAAAAAATGCACTCCTATAAATTTTCTGTTTACTTTTACACAATATATATAAAGTAAAGGGTTGGAGGAGGAGGAGGAGGAGGAGGAGGAGGAGGAGGAGGAGGAGGAGGAGGGAGGGGAAGTGTGAATGGTGGTGATTGGTCATGGGGAAATGGTACGCTTTGGTGGTGGTGGTGGTGGTGGTGGTGGTGGTGGTGGTGGTGGTGGTGGTGGTGGTGGTGGTGGTGGTGGTGGTGGTGGTGGTCAGTGAGGATTATCAAAACTAATTGGATGCCTGGAATGGAAGCGACAGGTGATTTGAAGGCAGTGTCTACAGGCCGAAATAGGAGATTACGAGGCGAATACTGGACTGGCAATGGGCGGGGATGCATTCATGATGTGCCTGATAAAGAAATGCCAGGGGAGAGAGAGAGAGAGAGAGAGAGAGAGAGAGAGAGAGAGAGAGAGAGAGAGAGAGAGAGAGAGAGAGAGAGAGAGAGAGAGAGAGAGAGAGAGAGAGAGAGAGAGAGAGAGAGAGAGAGAGAGAGAGAGAGAGAGGACAGGCGATTAACGAAAATCTATGTAGAGTTTACAAAAAAATTTAACACTGTCTACTCTGTGTGTGTGTGTGTGTGTGTGTGTGTGTGTGTGTGTGTGTGTGTGTGTGTGTGTGTGTGTGTGTGTGTGTGTGTGTGTGTGTGTGTGTCCGATCGCGTTGACCTTGCATCACTTTGAGTCAGGTCTGGGCTCTGGTAAAACACAGCCACTTATCATCGCGTCACATTCTAAACATGTGGATCAGTGAATGCACAGTGATGACACAACAGAGAGAGAGAGAGAAGCAAACAACAAAAGGTGTGTAGCAGCTCACCCGCTATTTGAATAAAAGTTTGTTTGGACTTTAAATTACATCAGTAACTTTTACACGAGTTCTTTTTTTTCCTGTCTGTTTGGGTACAGTTCTTTTATCCCGCGGGAAAAGGCCACAGCTTGGATTCTGTTTTCATGTTCCTAAGGTGATCTGATTGTAATGCTACTACACCTAGTTTTTCTATACAATGTGGGGTTTTCACGAGAATTTATGGGCTAAAGGAGGTATTTTTAGGGGTACCTTCTCTCTGAAACCCCATCCACTAAGGAACCGTTACCCAGAATAAGGAAACTCTACCTACACTCCGACCGTGGCTAGGATTCGAACCCGTGCGCTTAGAGATCTATACGATCCCAAGGCACGTTTTTTTTTTTTCCACTGTACCACGCCGGCTTCTGTTCGTTTCTCTATTTCAGGATCGCTACTTCTGAGCGCTCAGTAATCAATGACAGGCTACCCACAAGATCAGTCTTTATTATCTAGCACACATTTACGTTTCTTTATACACAAATATGAACCGTTTTATTTTTGCTATATATACTCGTACATAACAACGTGAAGTAAGGACATTTCAAACACATCGATGTAACAGTGCAATTCTAAGGCTGACAAAGTATTGGTAAAATGGATCCATAAGCTCATTTTTTTCTTTTTTTTTTTACTCCTTCAGTACCAGGACGCGTTTCCATATTTAATTCTGCTTACAATTTGTTGACTATGTATAGCTTCAAAAACTTATGTGGAGGATTAAAATAGTGAAGGTTGTGGCTATTAATCTTCTGAGTCCCATACACTCTTCTTAAAGTCAAGAAAATCTAATGACACAAAAATTCATGATAAAAATGCATCCCAGGACTGAAAAGGGGTTAAGGTAATAGAAACATCGGAGGTCAGGATTCTCGGTGGGTGTGGCAGTGTGTCCTTTAAACAAACTTGAAATGCGCTACTCTCCTCCCTAAATAGTCATGAACGGAGTCACGGCATCGTATTTTCTAATGTACATAGGTAAGGCAACAGTGTGTGTGTGTGTGTGTGTGTGTGTGTGTGTGTGTGTGTGTGTGTGTGTGTGTGTGTGTGTGTGTGTGTGTGTGTGTGTGTGTGTGTGTGTGTGTGTGTGTGTGTGTGTACGAGTTGCGAGTGTCTCTCTCTCTCTCTCTCTCTCTCTCTCTCTCTCTCTCTCTCTCTCTCTCTCTCTCTCTCTCTCTCATAAACAAGTCAGTCATCATTCCAGAGAGGAAGAAAGGCATTACGTCCAAAATAAGCATAATAATGAGGTGAAAAAAATCTTTATTGATATGCCGAGGAATGGCGCGGCTGTGAGGGCTATCCGGAAAAAAAAACAAGACCATTAACGCTAATCTAATGACGGATGAGTTAGAATTCCCATGAAGCTGAATAATGATAAGAGTAATAAGGAGAAATAGACACAAGCGGAGAAAATGGGAGAAGTAGCTGGAAAGGAGGGAAGACTAATAGAATTTTGAACTGGGTGGCATTAAAAAAAATAAACAGAGAAAGAAGTGGAATTTAATCAATGTAAAGAATAATTGTGACCTATTTTGATTGTTGTTGATAATAATAATATAATGAATAAGACAAGAGTTGAAGTGAAATAGGTGAAGTCTTTTCCATACTGTAGTTTCAATGCTGGTGGTGAAATACGAGGTATAATAAAAAAAAAGGTAACAGATGAAGATTTTTGTAGATTGAAGGTAAACTGAAATATGTCGAAAAATAATCACAAAAAAGTTGAATTAAATATTTTTTTTCAACAGAGTAATTAAAATGCCCGTGGGAACTGAAGAGGTAGAGATTTCTTTCTTTCTGCAGTGTAATGGAAATGCTGTTAGGAAAAAAAATAATCATAAGGAAAGAAGCAGAGAGCACGAGCAGGAAAAGAGAGAGAGAGAGAGAGAGAGAGAGAGAGAGAGAGAGAGAGAGAGAGAGAGAGAGAGAGAGAGAGAGAGAGAGAGAGAGAGAGAGAGAGAGAGAGAGAGAGACGAGCTGTGACTCTGGCAGATTCCCAGAATGTAGGAAGGAAAGATGAAATTGAGAAATGAAACTTTAAAATTCATGTATACAAATGCAGATGAACTAATATCCAAGCTGTTGGAGAGAAGAATCCTGCACGCGAGGAACCCGACATTTTGTGCATGGCGAAAGCAAAGTTTGATGCCTCCATTAAGAGTGAAGTATTACACGCTCAAAGTTATGACGTATGGAGGAAAAACTGCAAAGGTGAAGGACGGAGCAAGAATGATGATGCGCAAAGAATGATGATTCCCCCTCCTCCTCACCTCACACACACACACACACACACACACTATGCGATGTGTTCGAAATGTTTTTGGAAATACTGTTACAAAAAATCTAATATCAAGAGAGAAAGTATAATTCACTATAATATATACCAAGAAAATTGGGTTGTCTCAGTAATGGAAACGTTTTGAAATAAAGTCTCATTTATTCGAGGATAATATAGTGATGCAATGTGATGTACAAAAAAATATTCGTCAAGAGTGTGCAGAATATATTAAAAAATTATCTGTCCTCTTTCCGGGGTTTACAAAAAGTTTGTTAGCAGCAGCTCATTTTTCACTCCACAAGATATATAACATCAGATCTCTTCTAAGTGCTCCTCACCGCCTGAACTTCAATGCATATAACCTACCAACACTGCGTGACCTACACGATAGATCCTTTGAGAAGAGGAAGGCAAAAAATTGGTTAACATCCACTTTAGTAAATCAATGCAAGAAAATAAATAGTAATAACAAATTAATCAACTCCAAAGCGATTACATTGAATTCTGAGATAAGTGTATTAAACAAAATTGAGTGAAACGTCTCGAGAAATATAGCGAGTGACAAGACAGAGACACGGACTCAAAGTTTAATCTTGCATCATAAAGTTTGAAAGTTCTGCAAGGGACGAGAGAGCTCCCTTGATTTCAGGAACGCTTTCTACTCGGCACCGCACAATTAATTTTGGAAGATGGAGAAGAGGAGAATTTAATGATCCTCCACTCATTATGCTGGATAAAATGACTTTCTACGCAATGACAAAAATTATATAATATCACTGAAATATTTTGGTCTGAGAAATTTAATGGTGAGTGTGTAAGGTTTTAGTATAGCAAAGGTGCGGGTAAGCTGTGTGTTGATGATGGTGGCGAAAAAAACATCAATAGAAAGTTATCTTCACTTCCATAATGTTCTAGACAAACCAATCCTTGCCACACGTTTGAGAAATGAAGATCTGTCTCACCCTGTCATTTGTTTTCTTTCTACCACAGTCAAATATTCGTATTGTGCTATGCTAAGGGTGAGTGACTCAAGCCTTACCAACCATAAAACTGTAATGCGATATTCATACCCTTTACACGAATAATAAAGATGACCAACTATTCTAATAACAAAACACAACAGCGGTTATTTAAAACATACAATGGAATGGCACAAAAAAAAAAACACAAACACACACATATAAACCACATTTATGCAGGACCACATACGAAAATGATTAAATGATATAAAAATAGGCAAAACTGAATTGACAAAAGACATACGGTCAGTTGTAAGAATTCCCGAGCACTGGGAGAGAATATTAAGGAAGCAGGAAAAGAATAAATGTGAATTGGTGTGATCACTGATTCTTGCCTCTCCTCTGAATATCACCAATGGCAAGAACCAAAAGCTGACTGATATAAGGATTCGTTATTCAAACAATGTGGGGAGAGAGAGAGAGAGAGAGAGAGAGAGAGAGAGAGAGAGAGAGAGAGAGAGAGAGAGAGAGAGAGAGAGAGAGAGAGAGAGAGAGAGAGAGAGAGAGAGAGAGAGAGAGAGAGAGAGAGAGACAAGAAAATGAGAAATAAACGAGAAAGAAAAATGGAGAAAGAAAAATCAGGAAAAAAGGAAAACAAGAGAAAAAGAGGAAGAAAGAAAGAAAGAAAGAGAAAGAGAGAGAGAGAGAGAGAGAGAGAGAGAGAGAGAGAGAGAGAGAGAGAGAAAGCATCACCATCAACCCGGACAAAGAAGGTGATTGCAAATAATGGGTACGCCAAGAGTTATGCAGTGAAAGAACAATACAGTGAAGCTAATGAGACACGAAACCATCTGCCTCACACTACACCACCTGATCACCTACCAGCAAGGCAAGGCAAGGCAAGGCAAGGCAAGGCAAGGCAAGACAAGGCAACAAGGCAAGGCAAGGCAAAGCAATACGCGTTATGTAAACACAGGTAATCTCATTAGTCAGATTATTAGTGGCGGGAAGACGGTTTGAAATCAATATATCCACGTTGATCCATAGAGAGAGAGAGAGAGAGAGAGAGAGAGAGAGAGAGAGAGAGAGAGAGAGAGAGAGAGAGAGAGAGAGAGAGAGAGAGAGAGAGAGAGAGAGAGAGAGAGAGAGAGAGAGAGAGAGAGAGAGTCATAGAAAACAGACAGAAAGACAAATATCAGATTTCAAACAGAGATATGAGAGAAAACAAACATTAATCTTGTAAATATCAAGAGACAAAACTGTGAATCAGACAAACACTTCATGAAAAAGAAAAAAAAAACTGAATAAACAAATAAATAAAATAATAAACGACTAGAGGGAAAAGGAAGCAGTGTAATCATGTCTGGTATGTGAACAAATATCACAATTCTATAAAAAAAAGTGAATAGACAAACACTTCATGGAAAAGAAAATAACTGAATGAAGAAAACGATAAATAATAAAGGACTAAGGATAAGAGGAAACAGTGTAATCATGTCTGGTATGCGAACAAATATCACAATTCTACACAAACAACATTACGTATACATTCCGATGGAAATTAAAATAAAAACAAGAGAAAAAAAATGCAAATCAATTAGTTGACGTATGAAAATATGTATTAATGGAATAAATACAAACCTTCACTCAGCTCGGGACCCAAAAAGAATTGAATTAACGTTAGATTGATTCCCCTTCCTAAAATAAATAGATAAATAAATAAATAAATATGTAAAAAGAGCAAAATATAATGTTATCTGGCGTACCTTCCTAAAATAAATAAATAAATAAATAAATAAACAAATAAAAAAATAAACAATATGTAAAAAGAACATAAATAAGGTTATGCTAAACTCCCCTTCCTAAAATAAATAAATAAATAAATATATAAAAATAAATAAATAAAAAGAAAAAAAATGAGGTTAAGCTGATCTCCCCTTCCTAAAAAAAAAAAATAATAATAAATAAATAATACATAAAATAGAGCAAAATTAAGGTTATGCTAATCTACCCTTCCTAAATTGAATAAATAAATAAATAGAAATAAATAAACAATACATAAAAGAGAACAAAATTAAAGTCATGCTAATCTCCCCTTCCTGAACTATATGAATTAATAAATCTGCAAAGAAAACGTAAAAAAAAAAAAAAAAAAAACGTTGAAAAGTGCACAACGTTGAGGAAAAACATGCGTTGATCGAATAACGGCACGCTCACCAGCACAAACATGACTCCAGTGAGCCGTGATGGGATTACTGTTAAACTACTAGAATGCATGAACAAAAAAAAATGTCCCTTGTGAAAATAATAGGGAAAAAAAGGAAAAAAAAAAAAAGGATATGCTGTGTTGACTAAAAGTATAAGGATGGTCGTGGTGGTGGTGGTGGTGGTGGTGGTGGTGGTGGTGGTGGTGGTGGTGGTGGTGGTGGTGGTGGTGGTGGTGGTGGTGAAAATAACAGCAAGTATTATTCTAAAGTTCAAAAGCAGAAGTAGAAGCAGCAGCATTTTCATTATTATTGCTATTTTTACTGCTATTATCACTATTATTATTATTATTATCATTATTATCATTATTATTATTATTATTATTATTAGTGGTAATATTATCATTACCAATATTATTATTAGGTTTATTACCATCATCACTATTATCCTTATTATCATTATCATCATCATCATTTTCTTTACCATCACCACCACCACAATAACCACCTCAACCACCACCACCACCACCACTACTAACACATCCTCATAATCAATACCACCATCCAAATAACTTTTTCTCATTTCCCTAACAAGTTCTCTCCTTCCTCAGGTGAGTGTGTGTGTGCCTGAACGCTACCTGGTCTCCTTGCTCGTGTCCAGGTGAGTGAAGGAGAGCCGGTAAGGTAAGGAAAACTCTACTTGCCTTCTATCATCACCACCAAAGCTTTGTTCTACGGCGAGGAACCTTCGTCTCTACTATCCAGCGTCTCTCACTTTACATTAGACCGTGTAGTTTATCATCACACACACCTACTGTAGTTTGTCTTTCTTTAATTATTTTTTGTATTTTGACTTCTCTTCAATTTTTTTTCCTTTTCCTTCTTCTTTTCCTCATATATTTATCTTTTTCTTCCTTCAGCGATTTCGTTTACATCTTTTCTTCCCTAAAAGTAGCCGTAGTGAGGAGGAGGAGGAGGAGGAGGAGGAGGAGGAGGAGGAGGAGGAGGAGGAGGAGGAGGAGGAGGAGGAGGAGGAGGAGGAGGAGGAGGAGGAGAAGCAGGACGAAGAAGGGTTGAAAATGAGAATGTGGAGACAGAGAAGGAGGAAGAGGAGAAAGAGGAGGGGGGGAGGTCGTTCTATTGTACTGTCTAAACAATTTAATTCAGGTACAGTGAAGCTTATAATGTAGCGCGATGCATTATAAAAGGGAGACACTGGGCGGCTGCAACAGACAAGCGGGGAGATGCTTAAATAACTCCACAGCAACACGTGTACTTGACTCAATCATTCACTAACTCACGCAAGAACTCACACATTCACTCACGAACTCACGAACTCACATACTCACTCATTCACGAAACCATTAATTCACTCACTCACTAACTCAATCAATCACGCACTCACTGACTCACTCACTCGCTCACGAATTCACTCACTCACGCACTCATGATCTCACATACTCACGACCTCACATACTCATTCCCTCACGACCTCACTTACGAACTCACTCGCTCACGCACCCAAGATCTCACACTCACTATCTCATTGACACACTCACTCACTCACTCACGCACTCTCACATTCACTCACTAGCTACACGAAAAATAGGTGAAGCGTAGAAAGTAAACAGCGTTCGAACAATGAACATAATGGTCGAGGAAAAAAAAAGAGGATAAGTAAATAGAGAAAGAACTGCAGCAACGTGTTAACTGCAGTCACTCACTCTATGAGAACTGACGTAATGTAAAAAATGGGTAAAGATAAAAGGAGAAACAAAAGTTAGCGGTGGGTGAGGAATGAACATGCTGGTAGTGAAGCGTAGGAGAGAAAAGAAGGGACTTAGTAGTGGTCTTTATTTTCATTTTAGCACTCGACGGGAAAATAAGAGAAGTCAATTATGGGTAGAAAAAAGAATAGACAAAATAAAAGAAAACAGGTGAAGTGTGAGAAATGAAAACAATAAAGAGGGAAAAGAAGAGAAAGAAGGAAAAGGTTGTAGAAAATTATTGGTCTGTTTCAGAGTTAGAAGAACTGCAAGAGTCAAACAAAACTTGCGTCCCTTTCCCTCTTCCTCTTCCTCTTCTTCTTCTTCATCCTCTTTATCGGACTTGCCTGTCTCTTAACGGGAGAATAAGAACAGATGCTAAAAAAATTATTTACGACTATACTATTCTTATTTTTTATTGAATACTTGTACCCTCCAGTTATCGTAAAAAAAATACATATAAATTACAAAGCAAATACCCTAATTTACAAAGCGAGGCCGGTACAGTATGTGACAGTATTTGATGTGCAGGTTCTGGTAAGTATTGAATTTATTGGGAAATGATAAAAAAAAAAAAAAAGGTGAAGAAA
>NC_059271.1:1185000-1210000 GCF_017591435.1 Portunus trituberculatus | reverse complement strand
CGGTGGCTTTCTGTGTGTCCAGCCCCCGCAATAATCGCTTCACCTGCTGATGCGTCACCTCCACCATGGTGACAGTCTTCTCACATTGCTGGACCAGCTGAGGCGGTGGCTGCTGTGGATTCCCGACCTTCATTTTTCCAGCAAACAAGGAAGCCAGCAACTGTGCCCTCTCCTTACTGCTGGTGGCGACAGTACCGTCCTGCTTGCTGAGGGGAGGGATGGATTCTTGGTGGCCAGTTCCTTGTTTGTCCTTAACAAGAGACCACCAAGTTTTGTTTCCTACGCCAGTGCCACACAGTTTCCGGCGCAGGCTTTCCTCCCACTTTTTTAAGGCCCACTTGCTGGTTACCACCATCCTCCTGCATGCAGCCCTGTGCAGGTCCTTGTTGCGCCGAGTCGGGTTCCTCTTGTAGCGGAGCCAGGCAGCATACTTTGCCTCGGCAGCAACACGGCAACGGTAGCCAAACCATGGCTGATCCGTCGATCTGGTGGTGTATTCCCTGTGTGGGACGTGGCGTCTCTGGAGGGCGAGAAGGTGAGAGGTGAGTGCAAGTGCTTCACTCTCTGCTCCTCCCTGTAGCAGAGTGGCCCATGGGGTGTGGGTCAGGTCGCGGCGCAGGGAAGCCCAGTCTGCTTTGTTCCACAGCCAGATGGTGCGGGTGGTGGCCTCGTCCTGAGCCACGCCCACTTCCAGCTGTGTCAGTACAGCGTGATGGTCAGAGCTGCCCACGAGCCCCAGCTGATGACACTGAAGCTTGTCTTCCTGGTAGTCTGAGATGACAGGGTCTAATGTCCCTCCTCGTTCATGTGTGGGAAGGTGACATGATCTGTCAGACCCTGCACCTCCAGGAGATTCTCGTAGGCGTCTCTTTCCAGGTGGTGATTGAGATCCCCCACAATCAGCACGTGGCTGCAGCTGTGTGCCATCATCAGGTTGTCTAAGGTCTCAGTCAGGTACAAGAGTGAGTCAGGCCCTTGTCGCGGGGGGCGATACAGGGCACACAGCAGGAGGGCTGAGCGGTCTGCCAGCATTACTCGGAAGTACATCATCTCCATCATTGGAGGCGTGTCTATGTCGAGTAGCTGGGCCTGCATTCCTTCCTTGAAGCAGACAGCCACTCCACCTCCTGTTCGCTCCTGTCGGTCCCTCCTCACCCAGTGGGTGAAGCCCTGCATCCTGCCATACGTGGGCTCCACCTCACTGTTCAGCCATGTCTCGGTCACCACAACAACGTCTGCATTGTGTCGTTGCACACAGTTGTGGTATAAGTCTGCAAGGTTGTTCTGCTCTCTCTCTCTCTCTCTCTCTCTCTCTCTCTCTCTCTCTCTCTCTCTCTCTCCGGCCAAATAGCACACATAAGCAACACATGAGAGCAGATTGTTCCTGCCTCTCGTGGGACAGACAACCCGATGACGCTCAGACTCTCTCTCTCTCTCTCTCTCTCTCTCTCTCTCTCTCTCTCTCTCTCTCTCTCTCTTCCCCGACTTTCTTCCTCTCTTTCTATCTCCTCCTTGAATATTTTTACTATTCTTTTGTTTTCATTATTCTTCCATGTTTTTTTTTTCTTTTCTCACTCTTCTTCTTTTTCTTCCTCTCCTCGTATCTCCTCCATGAATTTCTTATTATTCTTTCGTTTCTCCTCTTCCTCCATGTTTTTTTTTTCTCTCCCTCTTCTTCTTCTTCTTCTTCTTCTTCTTCTTCAGCATCTAATCTTATCTTTAATTTCTTCCTCCTATCAATTTTTTCTTCTTTTTATATTGTTTGTAGATTTAATTGGAATGTGACTCATTTTCCAGCCTCGTCTGTAGGTTTGGCTTTCACTCACTCTATAGAAATTCTTATAATGTTCCAACCTATTTCAAATTTTAATGGGGAAATATATATAAATAATTCTATATTCTCATTTTTTTGTTTCTTTCAAGGTAGAATTAAGATATTATTTTTTCTATAATATTTCAATCTGTTTTATTGTTCTCTCTCTCTCTCTCTCTCTCTCTCTCTCTCTCTCTCTCTCTCTCTCTCTCCTTATCGTTCCCTCTTTTCCTTTTTTTTTTCATTTTCCTTTACTCTCCATCCTCATCGTGTTTCCTCCTTCTCTTTGTCCTTGTCCTATTTTCCTTCTCTCCTTCTCCATTCTCTACGTCCTCACCCCTTTTTCCCTCCTCTTAATGCTCTTCCTCCTCCTCCTCTCTTTCTCTTCCTCTTCCTCTTCCTCCTTCTCCTCCTCCTCCTCCTCCTTAACCTACTAACCGGGTAAGGACGACATCTGTGGACAAGCTATTACCTACACAGCGGCCAATAGAGAGAGAACCCTGACCGTTTACTCCCTACACTGCCATCTGCTGTCCTTCCTTCACCCAACGCCCACACCACGAGCTAAATCCCAGTATCTTAAAACGCTTTGCTCTCTCACCATCACTGCTTTCCAAAGGCTTTAGTTGAAAATGTCCTCCTACACTGCCATCTGTCTGCTCTCTTTCCTTCACCCGACTCCCACACCACGAGCCAAAGTCCCAGTATTCTTAAACTCTTTGCTCTCTCACCATCACTGCTTTCCAAAGGCTTTAGTTGAAGATGTCCATGTTTTTATATATATTTTTTTTTAGTTTTAGTGTTGGACTGGCAAGATTTCTAGATTGTTATAAGAAGAAACTGTTTTGAAAACCCGGCTAGTCGTCTCTGAGGTCTTGGAAAACTGTCATAGGTGAGAGGGTGAAAGCCGCTGGGTTCAACAGACGTAATGGAAGGAGAGGGAACAGTGTAGTACGTAGGTCAGAGCACGTCGGCCTGGGAAGCCATTTGGACCACAGATGGAGTCAACTCAAGCGAGGAAAGGCGAGAGATGGGTGGTAGTGGTGTAACATCACGCGTGCCCCCAAGTGGTTGGCTGGCCGGCTGGCTGGCTGGAAGGTGGGCTGACTGCGGTATATGGGTGCTAGATACGTGCTTCCTCTCTCTCTCTGACCTTAGAAACGATGCCCTGAGGTAATATTGAGCGTAATCAAGGGAGAGTGATGTACGCTATGCCAAAGCTGACATTCGACATGCTTTATCCAAAAAATTATATAGTCTGGCAGTAGTTCTTAACCCCTTCAATACTGGGACACATTTTTACCTTGAGATATGTATACGATTAGACTGTTTTATTAGAAAGCGTCTAAGGAGGCCAGAAGATTAATGGCCACAGTCTTCACTATTTTAATCCTCCACAAAAGTTTCTGAAGCTGTGTAAAATCACCAAATAGTAAACAGAATGAATATGGAAACTCGTTATGGTACTCAAGAGGTTAAACACTTCGCGTCTTATATGGAGAACTATCAAGACTGCAGTGAACTCATTTCCATTTACCATAATAGCAATGTTGTCTGATAATACTGAGCTCAATCAAGGGCCAGTGACATAAGCCTGGCTAGCACAAACACCACACAAGGCTTACACAGCAAATGACAAGTTAAATTTGACTCATTCTTAAATATTTCCTTGTCTTGCATCGATAGTTGATAAGCTACAGTAGAAGTTATCGGGGTTTCCAAACGAGAGAGAGAGAGAGAGAGAGAGAGAGAGAGAGAGAGAGAGAGAGAGAGAGAGAGAGAGAGAGAGAGAGAGAGAGAGAGAGAGAGAATGATTGTCTCACACGGAACTACAACACATACATCAGCCAGTCGCTCCCTGCTCCAGAACCTTTCACTTTCCCCTCCACTTTCCTCTTTCCTCTCTCCCTTGTTCCCCCATTCCCCGTTCCCTCCCCCCCACAGTCTCGTATCCACCAGCTGGTTGGCGCAATAGCGAGGTCTTTTAATTTACTACGTTTTTTTTTTTTTCTCTCTCTCTCTCTCTCTCCTTTTTAGGTATCAAAGAAAACTGGCCGAGAAAGGAGAGCAAGAGAGCATCATATTGTTTTTATTGTTCACATCTCATTAACCTTTGTATTAGCGCTACGTGTTTTCCAGCTACCTGTACTTCACCTCCACTCGTGTTGCCATTATTGCTCTTCTCTTATCCGCTAGTTACCTGAAGCCTGACTTTTCTTGTATTCTTTTCCCTCGTTTCTCTGTCAATTGGTCTGTCTCGTTGTGTTGTTGTGGTCCGTGTGAGTGTTGGGTTAGTAAGTGTGTGGTGTTTTTGTCTTCTCTCTGCTGTGTTGGTTTGGACAAAGGCAATGTTGAGAGAGGTGCTGCTTTCATTACTGATGCCTTTAATACTATTGTGGATGTATGTAGCTTACATAGACTTTAATAAACTACAGTTGTTACTTACACTACAACAATAACTACTAGTACTATTACTACAACAACTACTTCTACTTCTACTACTACTACTACTACTAACTGCTGCTGCTACTACTACTACTACTACTACTACTACTACTACTACTACTACTACTACTACTACTACTACTACTACTACAACAACAACTACTACTACTACTACTACTACTACTACTACTACTACTACTACTACTACTACTACTACTACTACTAATGATAATAATAACATAAGAGACAACTCTGAACAGGCTTTCAAAGAAGTTATTTTAGAAGTTTCAAGTTTGTTTTTATAGTTCCAGTCACAGTTTAACAAATATTCAGCATTGGTAATTAGGAAAAAAACACTCATGAAAACTTGATTAATTGTGTCTCACCTCCGCAAATGATATTGAAAAGAGTTAATAATGTCTGGGAAAATGAGGCAAAATTTAATAAAAAGTGATATATATATAACTTTAGAGACTTGACAATTATAAGCATCATCATCATCAGTAGCATTTATTATTATATCATTATTCCCATTATTATTATCGTCACTCATTATTCTCATTATAATCTATTCATATAACATTATATATACCTGTATCCCCATTATGAATCACTCTCCTCTTATCGTCATTAGTAGTATCCTATCGCCGTTCATAGTATAACATTATCAACATCCAATATGCCCTATCATCACCCATTATTTATCCATGCACCATTATCACTCGTCTATTAACATCATGAATCACACGTCTATTATCATCATTACTAGCATCCTATCGCCTTTCATAGTATCCCATTACCAGCACCCATTATATCCTATCATCATCCATTATCACTTCATCTCCCCATCACTATTCACATAAAAATATAACCTATCACTTCCACTCACCAACCATTTCTTCTCATCACTGCCTATCACCACCCATCACCATCCGTCACCACACGTCACCACCGCCCATCTCCCTCCATCACCATCACTCAAAACGCAGGGATCACATCGTAAGGGAGAACCGAACTAGTGCATTGGTGCCACATTTGGACAACACTCCCACTAACGCAGGCCTTTCATTCATTTGTATGCATTCATTAATTTATTTCAATAACAGCTACACTTATGTTCCAATCCATTCATACATATATTGATCAGATTATAAACACCACGTATCGTCCTACACCTCCCTACACATTTATACACATATATATAGACAAGTGCGTGCTATCTATCTCCCACTCATTTGATTCATAGTATTACGTTTTTGGACACTCGCTCATTCGCCTATCCCATTACGTTTTGACAATCATGACACCAAATGTAATTGTAATTGTAATGGTCTCAAATATTTTGGTTACCCCTCCCGGCCACCACATATATTAATCACCGCCAATTGTTTGTCATCAATATATTCCCACACCCACCCACCTATCCGTCCATCCTCCCATTCATTATTCTCATTTATTTCACACGCGCCTCCAGGTTCCCGCCGTCATTTATTGGTATGTGTGTGTGTGTGTGTGTGTGTGTGTGTGTGTGTGTGTGTGTGTGTGGGTTATGGGGAGGGTTTTCATGCCCGACGTGATTCGACAAATATGAAGGACACTGCTAAACTTATATACCACAGTGACAAAAAGGCAAAAGTGTGTCCATGTGTGAAAGGAAGTCAAAATATACTTGTTGATGTGTGTGTGTGTGTGTGTGTGTGTGTGTGTGTGTGTGTGTGTGTGTGTGTGTGTGTGTGTGTGTGTATCTGTTTCCCCTGGGGCGATTATTTTATTGACAAATCAAATTGGAAGTCAAATCAGAAGAGAGTAGCCTTCCTTGTACGAGTATTGTCTGACATGTGGAGGAAGAGGAGGAGGAGGAGGAGGAGGAGGAGGAGGAGGAGGAGGAGGAGATCAATTATGTATATAGGGTGGAAAGAATAAACGACTAAAAGGAGAGAGAGGTAAGGAAAAGAACGAACGAAGGAAGAAAGGAAGAAAGAAAGAAAGGAAGGTAAGAAGGAAGGAAGGAAGCAATGAAGGATGGAAGGAGGGAGGGAAGAAAAGTCTTTAATGGGGTACATAGGAACAATGGTCAGGATGAATGTTGTTGTTGTTACTGAGGATGTAGTTGTTATTGTATCATTGTTACTGCCACTACTACTACTACTATTATTATTATTGCTTTTACTACAAGAACAGGTACCACTACTACTACTACTGCTACTACTATTACTACTACTACTACTACTATTACTTCTACTACTACTACTACTACTATTACTACTGCTATTATTATTACTGCTACTACTACTACTACTACTACTACTACTACTACTACTACTACTACTACTACTACTACTACTGCTGCTACTACTACTACTACTATTACTACTGCTACTGCTACTATTACTATTACTACTACTTTACAAGCAATATGAATAACCATATCTCATCATAATCATGACAATCAACAACAGCAGCAGTAATGGTGGTGGTGGTGTTGGTGGTGGTGGTGGTGGTGGTGGTGGTGGTGGTGGTGGTGGTGGTGATGGTGGCAGCTTCCCCGTAATAAGGAAAGTGAACCCTGGCTCACAAAGTTACACCTTTTATTACATTAACTTAATTGCAGCTGTCTTGGACACACACACACACACACACACACACACACACACACACACACACACACACACACACACACACACACACACACACACACACACACACACACACACACACACACACACACACACACACACACACACACACACACACACACACACACACACACACACACACACACACACAGCCTTTCCTCAGAGTATTTATTCTGTGTATTGTTGTTTGTTTTCCATGGCATGTTTGTGTTTTTGTTTGCCTTTCCTGTCGTTTTGTGTAGGGAGAGTGTCTGTCTGTGTGTGTGCCTGTTTGTCCGTCCATCTGTGTGTCTGACGCTTTACTTTATGAAGGTAATCAAACTTGTGAAACGTACAGATTTTTGCCCGTTTGTCATTTCGTGTGAGTGTTTGATATAGAAATTCGTTACTCAAAACACGGCACATATATCTGGAAAACACACATACACACGCTACTCCCCCCCCTCTCTCTCTCTCTCTCTCTCTCTCTCTCTCTCTCTCTCTCTCTCTCTCTCTCTCTCTCTCTCTCTCTCTCTCTCTCTCTCTCTCTCTCTCTCTCTCTCTCTCTCTCTCTCTCATCACTCGCGCTAATCAAGTAATCTTTTGTTATTCGCCCGCTATTGATTTCCCTCCCCGGAATGAAAGGAAGGAACAGATACCGTACTCATGACGACCCACCTTAATTACTTGCCAGTGGTCATACTGGTCTGCACTGAGGAGGAGGTCCCTGTGTGTGTGTGTGTGTGTGTGTGTGTGTGTGTGTGTGTGTGTGTGTGTGTGTGTGTGTGTGTGTGTGTGTGTGTGTGTGTGTGTGTGTGTGTGTGTTATGCTTGTTACAGTATCATATCTTCCGTCTTTTTCTTGTATAATTTCTGACATGGAACAAAACTAAGGCCAGATGAGCTGAGGACATGATGAATGTGTGTGTCTAAGGATCACATTCTCAAACACTTCCGTAGTTTACCTCCACTATTTCAGGAAGCTTTATCTAAATTGACACGAGTTTTTTAAGGTGTTTTTATGGTCCTAGAGGCTGGCTGACAAGATTTCTGCATTATTAACTGGAGAAACACTCATGAGAACCCCGATAATCATCTCTCTGGGCTTGGAAAATAGTCGTGACCAGAGAGCAAAACGTTTCTGAATACGAACCCTAGAGCTAAGTTAGAAAAAAAAAAACTTGACACCTTAGCACTAAAAAAGTTATAGTAAGTAGGTTTTTTGTGGGAATTTTAGTCAAGGTAAGAGAATTTAGACAAGTGACACCTTAGTACTAAAAAGATTATAGTAAGTAGGTTTTTGTGGGAATTTTAGTCAAGGTAAGAGAATTTAGACAAGTGACACCTTAGTACTAAAACTATCATAGAGGAGGATAATATAAAAGAAAACTTGACAACACATTAGTAAGATTATAAAAGAAAACTTGACACCATATTAGTAAGACTATTATAAGTAGGGTTATTGTGGGAAATAAGAGTCAAAGTAGACTAACTAACATAAGCATACTGGCACCATTGTATTAAAAAGATTATAGTAAGGAGGAGTTTTTTTAAAGTGGAAAATAGTCCTGATGAGAGAGCAAAGCGTTTCTGAATACGGAGCTCAGAGTGTACAGAGTTATTAAGCAGGGAAGGAACGAAGGGCGATTGACGAGGACTGGGCGCTTGATAGCATTCTTTAACACTGGTATTGTAAAAAAGTATACAACTAAACAAATGAAAGGCAATAATAGTGATACCATTATTCAGTACCATGACGCGTTTTCACATTCACTTTTATTACTATTTGATCATTTTATACAGCTTCAGAAACTTATGTGGGAATTAAAATGGTGAAAACTCTTGCTATTAATCCTCTGACCACCATAGACTCTTCCTAATGTAAATGAAATCGTCTAATCATGCCTAAAAATTCATAGTGAAAATGCGCCTCAGTACTTAAGGGATTAATAACAAAAAATAAGAAAAAAACAAAATAAAAAAACTTCTGAAAATAATGTACATGTAATAGAAGTTAAATTAAAATCACAATAGGAAGAAGAGTAATAAAGAAAGTTAATATAAGCTTCACGAGACCTCACCACCAAGCAATAATATTTCTAGACCTCTTCACACTGCAATAACACTTCTAGATTCCCAAAATACGACCACTAGACCTTCACTCGGGTCTCTCATCAAACAGATTTCACAATACTTCTTTCCTACACTTACCATTTTTTGCTTAATGACCGTCAAGATCTAGTGACAAAGTGCATGTTTTTCCCCCGTGCACCAGTGTAACATTTTCAGGCTTCCAATAAGTAAGAAGCTCACACGCCCACGGGAACTTTGTAATGAATGAGATTGACAAGTGTTTTCTCTATTCATTTCTATATTTGTTCATCATCTTTCACCGTCTAATTGGAGTGTTCAATTATTTTGTCTTATTCTTTTCTGTTGCCTGAAAATAAGTGTTTTAACGAATATGAAATGTGTTAAGATAAATAGATACGCGGGTGCATAAATGAAAGATCTGAAGGAATGGATAAATGAATGGAAAAAAATAGATAGGTTAATAAATGCTATTGATAACGAATTTCTCATGCAGTCCAAAAATAGTAATCGTTTAAAATATTCTTCTCGTGCGTCTTTGGGCACAATAAATCGACACTGTATTCTGCAAATCGTTATCAGAATGATGGAAAATTCTTGAGATAAGTAAATTTGTCACGGTGAAATAAGTTACACAGCTATTTCTCGTCCATCTGTGAAGCTAAAAGTCAATAATGCCTCACGACGTAAAGGTATGGGAATTTTCCTTAAAGTTCAAAGAAAATTCAATGTTATTTTTTTATTCTTTCTTGCTTTATCTGAGAAAGCAAGGATAAAGAACAAGAAGAAGAGAAAAAAAAAAGACATCCACATCCCGTCTATGCGTGTGAAACAAAAAAAAATAAATAAATAAAGAAAAAATAAATCAAATAAAACAATTAACTTCAAGAAATCACCTTTTTATAACAATTTGAATCAGGTGAATGAAGTCTATTAACCCCTTCACTAGTGAGACGCATTTCTACCATGAATTTTATGTACGATTAGACCATTTTATTGACGTTACCAAGTGTCTATCAAGTTCAGAAGATTAATGGCCACAGTCTTCACTATTTTAATCCCCCACATGAGTTTTAGAAGCTGTATAAAATCACTAAATAGTAAGTAGAATGAATATGGGAACGCGTCATGGCACTGGATTAATGGTCGTGTTGAATTAATCGTGTACAGGCTGCGATAATTCCAAACTAACATTGAGCATTATCACTCTCACTTAAATAAACAATCAACAACTCATTAACGCAGCAAATAGGAAAGTATGTAACGTTGCCTGCCACTTTACCCTCACTCCTCCCTGAAAAAAAATGAATAAATAAAAATAAAGAGTAAATAAATATATATAGATAAAAAAAAAAAACATAGAAGAAAGTAATTGGTGTTGGATTCTCTTCTCTCTCGTTGCTTCGTTTTCCTTCAAGATCATTTTGGCATTCGAATTTCATTTCATACTTTTGCTTATTTTGGTCAATTTCGGTCATCAGTATCTGCCAAGACTGCTGTTTATGTACACTCGAAAAGAATGAAGAAAAAATATTGCATCACACTGTTTAAGGATTTTTGGTGATAAATTCCCTTAAAATAATCATCTTCCTCTTTTCCCCAAACCGACATTAAAATATTTGGTTTAAGAAGGCAAGAAGACGAAGGGAAAGGGGGAAGAGAACGAACACTGGAGAGGAGATGGGTGGAAAACTAATGGAAGGAGACAGACAGAGGAGGAAATATGGAAGGGGATAAAATATAGGAATGAAAGGAGAAAATAGGGAGGGAAAAGAAGAAAGGGAAGACAAAGGAAATAAAAAATAGAAATACAGGAGAAGATATTGGTGTAAAAATAATGGAAGGAGAGAGACACAAGAGGAAATAAGGAAGGGGACAAAATACAGAAACGAAAGAAGAAAAATAGGGAAGGAAAAGAAGAAAGAAAGACAAAGGAAAAAAAAAAGGAACTCAAGAAAGGTAATGGAAGTAAAGGTTTAAAAGATAGAAAAGGAAATAAGAAGAAAAATAGAGAGAGAGAGAGAGAGAGAGAGAGAGAGAGAGAGAGAGAGAGAGAGAGAGAGAGAGAGAGAGAGAGAGAGAGAGAGAGAGAGAGAGAGAGAGAAAAATAATCAACAATAAAAGATAAATAAAACTAAATCACTGTCGATAGATTAATACTCATTTGCATACAATTAAGAGCCAACACAAGCAATTTAATTCACTGGTACTGATCTCCTCTCTTAGTCCAATGACGCCAAATAGTTAACGTATATCGGCTTCATCTATTGACGTGCGCTTGCCTCGTGATTGCCTCGGGAACGGAGAGCAAGGGAGGGAGTGACGAGTGACGAGTGACGAGAGAAATGGGCCTCGGAGTGCTATTGTCCGTGTACACTAATCTAGCTCCTGGGTCTCGGTCTGAATGTATGGTTGTCAGACCTTGAGGAAAACAGTGAGGAATCCTTGCGGTAAGTGTGTTAATCGACAGAAAACAAGTATCAAGGGAGGGAGCAAAGAGTGACGAGAGAAGAGTAATGGGCCTCGGAGTGCTCTTGTCCGTGTACATTAATCTAGCTCCTGGGTCTTGGTCTGAATGTATGGTTCTCATATCTTGACGAAAACAGTGGGGTATTCTTATGATAAATGCGTTAATCGACAAAAAAACATGTATCATTTATAAAGAAATCATATTATAAATAAGCTACAATATGTTTTGAACTCAGAGCCACTTTAGAGTAGACATATTATAATGTGTCTGGCAAGTACAAGATTATTCGCTTCAGTACTGGGACACATTTTTTCATGAGTTTTGTGTGTGATTTGACGATTTTATTTGCATTAGGATTGCTCTATGAAGGTCAGAAGATTAATAGCCAGAGTCTTCACTATTGTAATCCCGACATAAGTTACTGAAGCTGTATAAAATCACGAAATAGTAACCAGAATAAACATGGAAACGTGTCATGGTACTAAAATAGTTGAATAATGTGAATTTTTACCCTTTTGACATAGGCCAGCATTCAGAAACGCTTTGCTCTCTCACCACGACTATTTCCCAAGGCCACATAGATGATTAGCATGGTCTTCAATAGCGTTTCTCCACTTAAAAATGTAGAAAGCTTGTTAATCTACCTCTAGAACCATAAAAAAAACACCTTAAAAACTCTTGTCAGTTTAAATAACGCCTTTTGAAAGAGTGGTGGTGAATCGCTGAAGTGTTTGAGAATACGAGTGCTAAAGTTGCTAAAGTTACTCGAGTCTTTATGTTTGCCTTACTCTTTGACCTTCTCTCATGACTATTTCATTGGTTTATATAAGCTGTGTTTTTATTGTTATAGTTGTGTTACCCTCTCCAGTACTGTGATGCATTTTTACCTGAAGTTTTGTGTATAATTAGACATTTTGTTGACATTAGGAACGGTCTATGGAGGTCAGAAGATGAATGGCTAGAGTGTTTACTATTCTAATTCCCCACATAAGTTTCTGAAGCTGCAAAAATTGTCAAATTGTAAGCAGAATGAATATGAAAACGCGTCCTGGTACTCAAGGGGTTAAGATGTTTGGTTGCCTTACATAACTTCCCTTTTTTTTTTTTTTACATTACCTGTTTCATCCTAACTTTATGAACCTAACGTAGTCTCATTTAATATACCCAAAACCAACAAAACAACACTGAGAGTTCATACTAAGAATACAGTGTTAGTTAATACAAGTTAGCTTATCTTATTACTTCCCTTCTTATTCCACCTAACGTAATATAGTTTCCTTTTTCAACGCAGTCCTTATTTATCGCACTCTAATGTAGTCTCCTTATTAAACGCGCTCTTCTAATTCAAACCACTCTTCTTAATAAAAGCACTCAAAAGCACTCTCCTTATTCAAAGCCCTCTAATGTACACGAACCTAAGGAAAACAATACCTATCAATAACCCCTTCAGTACCAGGACGCGCTTTCATATTCATTCTTGTTACTATTTGGTGACTTTGTACAGCTTCAGAAACTTATGTGGGGGAGATGACAATAGTAACGACTCTGACCATTAATCTTCTCACTTCCATAGACCGTTGCTAATGTCAATAAAATCGTCCAGTCACACCCAAAACTCAAGGTAAAAAAAATGCGTCTCAGTACTACAGAGGTTAATATCGAAAACATCGCCTTCATTTCTGCAGAGTTAGGAGAGTTTGGGGTAACGTTAATCATTCTGCCCTAACACAATTAACGTAACTTAACTTTATCTATGGTCAACAACGCTTAGGCTAATTTTACCAAACGTACATAGTGTTATTCATATTCTTGTCTCCCTTTTTAATTTCTTCCCTTACTGTTTAATAATGCTGAGAGAGAGAGAGAGAGAGAGAGAGAGAGAGAGAGAGAGAGAGAGAGAGAGAGAGAGAGAGAGAGAGAGAGAGAGAGAGAGAGAGAGAGGATAGGTTACGTCACTTTACAGAACCTTTAGCTGTGGCAGTAACATGATGTGGGAGGAGGGAGGTGGGAGAGAATGGGTGGGGAGAAGAATGGAGGAGAAGAGTAGGAATGGGAGGGGAAAGGAGAGGGGAGGAGAGGAAAGAGGAAGGGTAGGAGAGGGGAGGGAAGGGGAGGGAAGAGGAGGGGAGGGGCGAATGGGGAAGGAAGGAGTGAGAGTAAGGGAAGAGTGTTGAAGAAAGTTAGTGAAGGAGGGAATGAGAAAGAGCAAAGGAGGGGGAGGAATCAAAGAGTGGAAGGGTAAGACTAGTAGTAGTAGTAGTAGTAGTAGTAGTAGTAGTAGTAGTAGTAGTAGTAGGAGGAGGAGGAGGAGGAGGAGGAGGAGGAGGAGGAGGAGGAGGAGGAGGAGGAGGAGGAGGAGGAGGAGGAGGAGGAGGAGGGAGAGAAAGGGACAAGAGTGATGGCTTCTGACGTCATCATATTCGTAACTCTTGTAATTATTTCTCATCCCTGGCCTCGTTCCTCCTCTTCTTCCTTACCTCTATCTCCTCCTCCTCCTTCTCTTCCTCCTCCTCCTAATACGGATCCCTTCCTTTCTTCATATCCCCTTTTACTTTAATCAAACAGCTTAGTTAGACCTAAAACTTTGCTACTGTTTCAAATTCATGTGTATAATTCAATTTCCATTTTTATGGCTTCTATTTTCGTCATTTCCTTTACGATTTATGCCTTCTGTAAAACATTGAATTTCCTTTCTCTTTCCTTTAAGTTTTCTTCGATCGTTCATTTTTATAGTTTTCATTTTTCACTGTTATTTTTATGAGTTATTCATCTTTTCTTCTTCCTTTATTCCTTCATTGTTATCAAATGACATTCCCTTACACTTTACATTCACTTTTCTATCTATTCATCCTTTTCTTTTTCCTCCTAGTCACACTCACAGGATGCCTTATTTCCTTCACTATCCTCTCCTACCACGTACTGTTCTTATTCTCCCTCGCCCATCCAACCTTTCCCTCCTCATTCGACCCAACACCAATCCTTTTCCATCTTAACTCTCCTCCTCCTTTCTCCCACCCAGTCCCTCTCCTTTTTAAACGCCTCCTAGCCTATCCCTCCCCTATCTACCCATCCCATCTCCTTGTTCCCTACCTCCAGCACCAATTCTTCTCTCTCCTAACCCTTCCTCCCTCCCCCGTCGTCTCAGTTCCCTTCTCTTCTCTGTAAATGCCTCCAAGCCTCTCTCTGTCTACCAGTCCTCTCTATCTCTATACTCCCTCCCCCTACACACACACTCTCGGCTGGAAAATAATAAAGGGAATTATTCGACCACGTTATAATTCTTTCTTTCCGCCATAACTTTCTTGACTGTATCTCGCATATGGCCTCCAGAGCGAGTCCTTTTAATCCTTCCTCTTAAGCCACGTTACCGGCGTCAGACGGCGGGAACTTGAGAGGTTATAGGGGATGTACGCTTAGGGGTTTTATTTATTAATTCCTCCCTTCTTTCCCGGTTCTTCCTAGGCGATGATAATCTGGTGAGTAGGAGGGATTACGTAAATGTGGATGTAAAGGTCTGCGATGTGCTGTGTTGTTATGTCACTTGGTTTAAGAGATTGTGGTGCGTTTTGTGAGGCGCCTGTGATGTTTGTGTGTCTTTGAAAGGAAGAACTGTGTATGAAAAGGAAGGGCGCTTTTGTGTGTGTCATTTCACGGGTTTATGACAATGGAAAGACGCGCGTATGTTTAAACACACCTCACACCTACACTCATACACTTACACTCACACACACACACACACACACACACACACACACACACACACACACACACACACACACACACACACACACACACAGAGCAAGCACATCACCAGTATATATTCTTGATTAGTTTTTCGTGAAGTAATTCCTTGAGTGACATCAAGTACGTTGCCGCTAGCGTCCGAGAGTACCTTGAGAGAGAGAGAGAGAGAGAGAGAGAGAGAGAGAGAGAGAGAGAGAGAGAGAGAGAGAGAGAGAGAGAGAGAGAGAGAGAGAGAGAGAGAGAGAGAGAGAGAGAGAGAGAGAGAGAGAGAGGCGTCTACCACCAGTTCTTATGAAACAAAACTTTCGTTCCAAAGTTAAGTGTTTCATTGTGAACATTCACCTTCTCTCCATAATATGCTAATGATAACATACTAATTACAGAGAGAGAGAGAGAGAGAGAGAGAGAGAGAGAGAGAGAGAGAGAGAGAGAGAGAGAGAGAGAGAGAGAGAGGACGTGGGAGGGACTGCTGGCCTGAGGAGGAGAGAAGGAAACAGCCGCGGTTCGAATCGTCATATTCAGAAACGCTTCCCTTATTCCCCGCGACCATTTTGAAAGACCACAGAGACTATCAGCCAGGTTCTAAAGAGTATTTTGTTCTGTTGAGAAAGCAGAAAACTTGTTAACATGTCACTAGTATTACAGAAACACCTTTAAAAACCCGTGTCACTTCAATTACAGTCCTTTGAAAATTATGAAGGCGCCGCGCGGAAGTGTTTCAGAATACGGGCCTTAGGCAGGAGGTGGGATAAGGCGCGCAATTCATCAACCAAACAATCACTTAATTAATGCCTTGAACATAGACGTGGTTTTAAAAGAAGCAGAGAAGACACGACAAGGGGCTGGTGTCCGTATTCAAAACGCCTTGCTCTCTCACCAAGAATATTTTCAAAGGCTACATAGATGATTGGCGGGGTTTTCAAGAGTGTTTTGTACAATTACCTATATAGAAATCTTATCAATATGTCATTAGAATCACAAAAACTCCTTGAAAAACTCGTGTAAATATTAATAAAGGTTTTAATATAGTGGAGGTGAGGCGCACAAGAGTTTAAGAACAGGAGCCAAGGAACGATGAAGAAGAGTAAGCTGAGATGGAGAGAAGATGGATACGGTTATGGATGGAGAGTGGGAGGAGAACTTGAAAAGGAAGGGACACTGAAATAAAAATAAGAGAAGGGAAAGATGTAGAGGTAAGGGGAAATCGAGAAACAATGACCGTTCCTCTGCATAACCTTTACCATCTTAAATATTCCCAGATAACGTCCAACACCTAAAACTGCTAAGCAAATACTGGTTATAATATGAAACAATACTGCGAGACACGTTCACTGCTTTCCAAAGGCTTTAGTTGAATATAGACATTTTTTTTATGGACGTTTTTGATCCCTTCAGTACAGGGACGTATATTTACCTTGATTTTTGTGCATGAATAGCAAAATTTTATTGACATTAGTAACGATCTATGGAGGTCAGAAGATTAATGGCCAGAGTGTTCACTATTTTAATTCCTACCAATGTTTTTGAAGGTGTATAAAATAGACAAATTGTAACATGAATGATTATGAAAACTTTTCCTGGTACTGAAGAGATAAACGTTATAGTGATAGATTAAGATTATTAACAAATGAAACACTCTTTAGATCCAGTCTGGTCATCTGCGACCCTACAAAATAGTGGAGGTGACAGAGCTGAAGATTTCTAAATACGGAATTACAACACAGAGATAGATAATTTAAAACTGCAAAGCGATAACACTATTATTAATAACACAGCCCACTACTGACAACACACATCACTACTGATAACACACACCACTACTGACAACACACACACCACTACTCAAAACACACACCACTACTCAAAACACACACCACTACTTTCTTCCCTTCAGTCCACACAGGATGCTAAAACAAAGACACCTCAATTTCGTAGATCCAAAAGAGAAATACGAAAAGAAATCCTTGTGCACAAAATACCTGCGGTTCAGTTTAATCTTCAATCGAGAGGGAGTGGAAAGTAATAATAAAAAAATATATATCTATAAATGAAAATAAAAACACTTGCAGCAGTTGCGGTACAAATATTCGACAACAAATTATTTTCTGTTCAATTCTGCACACAGTGAAGCGCTAATCCTTTTCTCTCTCTCTCTCTCTCTCTCTCTCTCTCTCTCTCTCTCTCTCTCTCTCTCTCTCTCTCTCTCTCTCTCTCTCTCTCTCTCTCTCTCTCTGTGTGTGTGTGTGTGTGTGTGTGTGTGTGTGTGTGTGTGTGTGTGTGTGTGTGTGTGTGTGTGATTATCAAAAAAATGTAGAGAGAAAATAGTGAATATTCCATTTTTACTAAATTCTTCATAGTCTCTCTCTCTCTCTCTCTCTCTCTCTCTCTCTCTCTCTCTCTCTCTCTCTCTCTCTCTCTCTCTCTCTCTCTGTCCTTAATTTTCCCTCAAGGCACGAGTCGTTTTCAATAAGGAACCAATTTTTTCTCGAGATTAAATCATCAACGCTGGCTGCTGGCGATTGGCTGGCCCGCTACTTGAGTACTGAAGTGATTGCCTCAAGATTCCTCCCTGTTTGCTTTGCTTATCACCGGCCAGTGGAAGGGGACTGGCTGGCTGGCTGGCTGGGTAGGGTAGGGTAGGCGGGAAACGGTAGATATAATTGGCTGTCTTTCCCACGTGCTTGAAGATCATTGGATGGCATTTTGAAGAGAGAGAGTTAAGGTGGAGAGTTGATTGGCCGTCTATTGCGGGTACTTTAGGGTCATTGGTTGAACTGGTGGTTGTGTTGTGATTGTTGTTCAAAATTAGGTTCGTATTAACTAATTTACTACTAGAACGCTTTTCTACCCTGAGTTTTGAGCGTGATTACACAATTTTATTGACATTTGGAAGGGTCTATGGAGGTCACAAGATTAATGATTACAGCCTTGACTAATTTTAATCCCCATAGAACTTTTTGAAGCTTTTTTTTTCTATATAAGAGGGAAAACTACTAAGGGCAAAAAAATAAATAGTAGAAAAAAGGCCCACTTGGATTGTAGTCTCCGTAAAAAATCAAAAGAATTAGTGAAAAATCAAGGACAAATGTGTTGACACCCTCACTAAAAAGAGAGAGGTGTCTTAGAATCACTATATAGTTAGCAGAATGAATATGAAAACACGTCATGGTATTCAATGGGTTAAAGTTTGATCAATTACGGATTAAGAATGTGTTTGCTCTCAAAGGTTGATTCCAAATACAAGAGTACTTTCTGATAAGCCATGCCGGATCATCAGTGTTATATTTTTCTTCTATTTATTAAATACTTTCCTTCCATTTTGGTGTATCGTTAAATTTGCTTCCAAAAGTTAATTTAAAACTTGTCCATGTGACTTAATAATGTGACGCGTCAAGCTCCCAGTACTGTGTCTTCCCTCATGTCTGATCACTATTCTTAAAAGCTTGCTGTACCGTTAAATTTGCCTTCATAAGTTAATTTAGAGCTCCAAACTATTTAAGGTATGACACTTCGGGATTACACTAATATTTTTCATCTTTCTCTACTTAATTCTTTCACTACTATGGCACGTTTTTATTCCTATTCATCCTGTTTACCATCTGGTGATTTGATACTGCTTCAGAAACTTGTGTGGCAATTAAAATATTGAAGACTGTGGTCATTAAACTTGTGACATCCATAGACCTGTGCTGTCAATTAAATCGCCTAATCAGACACTAACTCGTAGTAAAAATGTGTCCCAGTACTGAACGGGTTAAGTGTTAAGTTTATTATTTAGAGGTGAAACTTCAATAAATTACTAGCAATAAAGAATAAAAGGAATAAAATAAGTAAAAGAAAAATATTACATCATAGATACAAAATCAATCACTCAAAAAAGTAACTCTTTCTGAAATCTAGTGTTATCTCTCTCTCTCTCTCTCTCTCTCTCTCTCTCTCTCTCTCTCTCTCTCTCTCTCTCTCTCTCTCTCTCTCTCACTAGAATGAATCCAACATCCTCCCACGATTTAATAATGTGACACGTAAGAGCAACATTGCTATATTTTCTCTTCCATGGACTCAAAACCATAAAAAAAAACATACTAAAAAAACAGTGAATCTTGTACCCAACACCTGAACACTTCAACGATTATCACTTCTCTTCAGCACCTGTACTTGACCTAACGAACCGAAAACCAAAGAAATAAAGTCACTAAAAGATTCAAGCCATTCAGTTACTAACAAATAAATTTTAATTCTTTCATTACTGGGACGCATTTTTTACCTTGAGTTTTGAGCACAATTAGACGATTTTATTGACATTAGAAAAGGTCTATGTAGGTCAGAAGATAAGTGGGTAGAGTCTTCACAATTTTAATCCCCGACATAAGTTTCTGAAGCTGTATAAATTCACCAAATAGTTAGCAAAATTAATATAAACACATGTCGTAGTACTGAAGAGGTTCAAACAATAACGAAGAGAAGCAGCAGACAATTTTACCACTGAGAGACAAACCAACTCATCCAGAACCTTACTAACCCAATTAGAGCCAATGGACTTTTGCACACGCCAGTTATTGAGAGTCGAAAGAAACACGACCCAATGAATAATCTCAAAGGTACACTGGAGACCGGAGAAGCTTGCTGTTCCTGCCAAACGAGCGATAAAACACTACACTCCTGAAACGAATGTGACGGAAAAATAGCGTAAGAGAGTTTTAGTACCCGAAACTGGCCTGACTAGACTTATGACGGAAAAGTGAAGAAAACTGGAAGAGAGAGAGAGAGAGAGAGAGAGAGAGAGAGAGAGAGAGAGAGAGAGAGAGAGAGAGAGAGAGAGAGAGAGAGAGAGAGAGAGAGAGAGAGAGAGAGAGAGAGAGAGAGAGAGAGAGAGAGAGAGAGAGAGAGAGAGAGAGAGAGAATCAAAAAGGAAAAAATAGCTACTTTCATTACCCCCAAAAATACGAGGTCCGGGAAATAAGAGAGGAAAGGCGAGGACAAAAAGAAGGAATGTTAATGAAGCAAAGGAGAAGGAAGTAGACAATTTTCCTCTGTGCTACTTTGAAATAAGAACAAAGACACAAATTTCAACTCGCTGCCAACCAAGACAAGAAGAAATACCGGGCAAAAAATAGTCCAACCAAGATGAAATGAAATAATAGACACAACTCATTTAGAAAACACTGTCAGGAATTCACACAAGCTTTGAGGCAGTGGCGAGTCAACATAATTTTTCTCCTCTCAGTAACCCTTGGCCAAACTCACTCCCAATGTAAAAACTGCAACATTACTGATAAATAAAATGTTCCTATTACACAAGCTAATTCATTCACTGCCTGCTTTTCTCTCTCTCTCTCTCTCTCTCTCTCTCTCTCTCTCTCTCTCTCTCTCTCTCTCTCTGGAACTGAGTGAGAGGCTGCCAGCGAGCTTTCCTGTTTGTACTATAACTGAAGGGCGACTATATTAAAACTTGTGAAGCTGCGTTAAAAAAAAAAAAAAAAATATTGAGTACAGTTACTAAACACACACACACACACACACACACACACACACACACACACACACACACACACACACGAACATTCAGGTACGAGTATTTATGTGAATATATATAATTGAAAGAAATGAGTGAAAAAGTAACGATGTGCCGCACCGAAAGACATCAAAACTATTACAAGCTTTGGAAAATATGAATTACACACACACACACACACACACACACACACACAGAGAGAGAGAGAGAGAGAGAGAGAGAGAGAGAGAGAGAGAGAGAGAGAGAGAGAGAGAGAGAGAGAGAGAGAGAGAGAGAGAGAGAGAGAGAGAGAGAGAGAGAGAGAGAGGAAAAAGTAAACAAGACAGTGAACACTTTTGGCTTGCTATAGACTGTACAAATTAAATGAAGAAAAAAGAGAAAGTGTGCACAGTCGGAAAGGAAAGAGACTGAAGAAGGAACACAAACACAAAGAATGAATAAAACTGAGAAAAATAGAAGGAAAAAGAAGAATTTGGGATAATAATGCCCTTTATATTAATACATTCTGTCCTTATAGAAACCTGTAGGTTGATGGATCTTATTTTTTTTTTTATGTTAGGCCTACAACGCCTGTAGGCATACTTGAAGAATATATGTTGGAAGCGCTGTTAAGCCTCCGCCCATTAGTGGCGCAGGCAATTTCATTTACAGTGATAGCCATATTAGGGCCTATATCACCACCCAAGCGCATCTTTAGTGTAACCACCGAGAATCTGGGTATCATGGTGACGTGTAGGTAACTTTAAACCACCCGACGATTTTCCCTTCAATACTGTGGCACATTATCGTCTTGAGATTTGTGTACGATTAGAGTATTTCATTGACATTAGGAAGGGTCTATGGAGGTCAGAATATCAATGGCCATATTCTTCACTATTTTAAATCCCCAGCATGAGATTCTGAAACTGTAAAAAATCACCATATAGTAAAAAGATTGAATAAGGAAACGCGTCATGATGTTGAATGGGATTAATGTAGAAGACATGAAACTATCAGATACTCAACATAAAGAAACGTAAAAAAAAAAAAAAAAAAAAAACCACTACACTGGAGAAATTTCCTTAACATAATCCTTCATCTTAACAAATGTAGACAAATCCCGTTTATATAATCATACCTCACACAAAATAAACATTAAAAACAACATTAACACACAAATAGCCATAAAAAAAAAATTAATAATCAACCTAAGCCACCCACCACTACCTGTCTTTCCTCTACATTCCTTAGTGACAAGCAGAGAATTCAAACTCCATAAAGACTCTTACTGGCCTTCCAAAATTTCCAGCACTGAAACACACATGAGAGGTGAACTTCCACGAACTCAGTGATAAAAAAATCTGACAACATAACCAAACACTCAGAAACGGACCCTGCCGTGCGTGCGTGCGTGCGTGCGTGCGTGCGTGCGTGTGTGTGTGTTAGGATGGACAAGGAGGAGGATGAGGAGGTAGAAGTAGAGGAGGAGGATGAGGAAGAGGAAAAGGAGGAAGAGGAAGAGGAAGAGGAAGAGGAGGAGGAGGAGGAGGAGGAGGAGGAGGAGGAGGTGGAGGAGGAGGTGGAAGTGGATGTGGAGGTGGTTCAGGCTGAAGAGGAGGAGGAGGAGGAGGAGGAGGAGGAGGAGGAGGAGGAGGAGGAGGAGGAGGAGGAGGAGGAGGAGGAGGAGGAGGAGGAGGAGGAGGAGGAGGAGGAGAGGCAGAGGCAGAGAGGAGAGAGAGAAGAGGAAGAGGAAGAGGAAGAGGAGGAGGAGGAGGAGGAGGAGGAGGAGGAGGAGGAGGAGGAGGAGATGGAAGTGGATGAGGCTGAAGAGGAGGAGGAGGAGGCACTGAAGCGTTCCCCCTGAAGACAAGGAAGTGGCGAAGCGTTAAAATAAAAAGAAAAGAAAAGGAAAAAAAGTAAAGAAAAATAAGGATGAAAATCACGAGAGAGAGAGAGAGAGAGAGAGAGAGAGAGAGAGAGAGAGAGAGAGAGAGAGAGAGAGAGAGAGAGAGAGAGAGAGAATTGTATTGTGCTCAAGCTGAAGTGTGTCCCTTTAATTAATACAAGGTCATTAAGGCTCAAGTCAAGGGTGTATATTAATGATAACGAGTCTAATGAGCTTCTTCCATAAAGCGTTATGAAAATCTCTCTCTCTCTCTCTCTCTCTCTGTGTGTGTGTGTGTGTGTGTGTGTGTGTGTGTGTGTGTGTGTGTGTGTGTGTGTGTGTGTGTGTGTGTGTGTGTTGCTGTCATCCTCATCAAAAGGTGAAAGAAAAGTAAACATCTGTCTTAGCACATGCCTCTCTCTCTCTCTCTCTCTCTCTCTCTCTCTCTCTCTCTCTCTCTCTCTCTCTCTCTCTCTCTCTGTCATTTATTTCACACTATCTCCTTCGCCACTCTCTTTTCCTCCTCCTATTTTTCTCCATATTCCTTATCACCCTCATCATTATTAACCCTTTCTATTCATTTTCTCTCCCTCTCCCTCTTTCCCTCTTCCTTTATTCTCCGTTGTCACCTCCTCATTTGTCCTACTCTCTCTCCTCGCTCTTACCTTATCCCCTTCCATCTATATCCTTTTCTCTCTCTCTCTCTCTCTCTCTCTCTCTCTCTCTCTCTCTCTCTCTCTCTCTCTCTCTCTCTTTACTCCTTTTCATTTTTCTTATCCACACACTTGGTTTTATTTTCTTCCTTCTCATTTTCCTCCTTTCCTGAACCTCGACCTGCATTTCTTCTTCTTTTCTCCTCCTCGTCCTCGTCCTCCTCCTCCTCTTCTTCCTCCTCCTTTTCCTCTTCCTCCTTCTCCTTCTCCTTCTCCTCCTCCTTTTTTTATGCAATTCAGATGAAAAATCACAAATTAATCAAATGAAAACACAAGGAAGCACGTTTGTAAAAGATATGAGAGAGAGAGAGAGAGAGAGAGAGAGAGAGAGAGAGAGAGAGAGAGAGAGAGAGAGAGAGAGAGAGAGAGAGAGAGAGACTCAATTACCTCCATTAGGCCAATATAAGTGAAGGAGACTTTAATTAAGATACCTTTATCTCTCTCGCTCTTTCTTTCTCTCTTAATTAGCTTCTATTAATCTTTCACAATTCTCTCTCTCTCTCTCTCTCTCTCTCTCTCTCTCTCTCTCTCTCACACCAGGTCAACATTGTAAATCTTTATCCTCTCATTTAATTTTCCTTCAGCCGAACCTTTTTTCATCCCTTTCCTTCATTCCTCCTTTTGTCCTTCCGTCATTCATTATTCTCTTCTTTCTAACCCTTCCTTCTTCCCTTTATACCCACCATCATCTCCTTTCTTGCATCTTCTTTCCCTCCTTTCCTACTCTCCTTTTTCTTCTTGTTTGCCTTATTCTACCACTCTCATTTCCCCATCAACATTTCCTCCTTTGCCTCTTGCCTCTCTCCCTTCCACCTCTCCCTTTTCTCTTCGCTTGCCTTACTCTTCCTCTCAGATGTACTCTCTTCTAACAGTCTCACTTCCATTTCTCTAGCGCGCCTACATTCCGCCACCATATCCCTTCCCTCCAATCCCCCCAAACTTTCCCGCCTAGACACGCACCGTAAAGACGAAGAGGAACGCACATGTTTTATACACACATGGGGAAATATGACTCTTGAAGTTCCGCGAAATGGGGTTTAATCTACTTCTGTTATGCCTCTATCAGTCGCTGCTTCCCCGCTCTAGCTGTGAGGAAGTGCAAAGAGATAAGGTGTGGTAGTGGCGGTGCAGCACGGCCGTGGTGAACTTTTTAATTACGTGAAGGACTGTCTACTGATTGGTTATTTGGGGAAGGAGGGAGGAGACGGGAGGGAGAGAGAGAGAGAGAGAGAGAGAGAGAGAGAGAGAGAGAGAGAGAGAGAGAGAGAGAGAGAGAGAGAGAGAGAGAGAGAGAGAGAGAGAGAGAGAGAGAGAGAGAGAGAGAGAGAGAATGTAAAATCTAGTAAAAAATGTTGTTTTAAATATATACTTTACTATTAATCACACACAAACACACACACACACACACACACACACACACACACACACACACACACACACACACACACACACACACACACACACACACACACACACACACACACACACACACTCTATATACCGTTCTGTGATCAACAATTAATAACATAAACAGAACAGTAATGTCAATATAATCATGAATCACGTTATCAGACCATATATATGAATGCTCTCCAAGTCGCCGCTGTCTGTACCCCCGAGCCACACTTAAAAACCTTACTTAAAAGTTGTATTCTGTATCCAACAAACTAATGCCTCACGTCACACCACTAACACCTTGCAACAATAACCTACGAACTCATTCAGTACAATAAT